>NC_056739.1:1445161114-1445266114 GCF_019279795.1 Protopterus annectens | reverse complement strand
CATACCACCTGTTCAGAGGCGATCTGTGCCTGATGTATAAAGCCATGTCCAATCCGGAATTAATGGACATGCTGCACCTCAGAAAATCTAAATCCCATCGAGCTACGTGCTCGAGAGACTTGAACCTCAGCACTGAAATAAATAGGACATGCTGGAGGGACAGATTCATAACCCAGAGGCTCCCTTCACTCTGGAATAAAATCCCAGTCCAGGTTAGGCAGAGTCCCTCATTGACTCTCTTCAAGAGGAATCTTGATGAGTGGATGGGAGATCGTAGGTTTACCCCGGGTATCACTTCTGTGTCACTGTTAGACAGAGGCACAGTATACTAACCTCGAAAAAGGGCATAGCAAAATAAATTTTGAATGGGTGGCGAAAGCCAAACACATTCTGGCTAGGCTTATAAATGCCCTAGGGCAGATAGCCTAGTATGAACCTATGAACCTATGAACCTATAAGAGTGGAGGAAGATGCACACAGGTCGATTATATCTTATGTAGGAGGACCAGTTTGAAGGAGATTGGAGACTGTAAAGTGGTGACCGGGGAAAGTCTAGTCAAGCAGCATAGGACAGTGGTTTGTAGGATGGCATTGGTGATCAAGAAGAGGAGGAGGAGTGTGAGAGCAGCACCAAGGATCAAATGGTGGAAACTGAAAAAAGGGTAATTGTGAGGTGGAGTTCAGCGAAGAGTTAAGACAGGCACTGGGTGGAAGTGAAGAGTTACCAAAAGCTGGGCAACTACAGCCGAGCTAGTAAGGGAGATGGCTAGAAAGGTGCTTGGTATGACATCTGGACAGAGGAAGGATGACAAGGAGACATGGTGGTGGAATGAGGAAGTACAGGAGAGTATACAGAGAAAAAGGTTGGCAAAGAAGTGGGATTGTCAGAGAGATGAAGAAAGTAGACAAGAATATAAGGAGATGAGGTGCATGGCAAAGAGAGGTGGCAAAGGCTAAAGATAAGGCATATGAAGAGTTGTATGAAAGGTTGGGCACTAAGGAGGGAGAAAAGGACCTGTACCGACTGGCTAGACAGAGGGACTGAGCTAGGAAAGATGTGCAGCAGGTAACAGTGATAAAGGATAATGAGGGAAACATACTCACAAGGTTTTAGGTATAGACGGAAATAAAACCTTAAAAGATATATGTTGTGAAAAAAAACTTAATAGTCGCACCCAGTCTCCCTAATTTCGAGAGGACAGTACCCTGCAGGAGATGTAAAGCTTGTGGCCATATTAACAAAAAGAATTTCAGTACCACTCAACCCTGTAACTGGTAGGCAGTTTATTTTAAAAGGTAGCAACCACTAGATTACCTTACTTTGGTTTTGGCAGAAGAATGTGACTTTTTTTGTTTTTTTACAAATCAAAATATTTAAAAAAATAATCTTAACTAGTATATTCAAAAATTAGGAAATAAGATATGTATAATGCACTCAGTAGGCATATAGTATAGAATTAAGTTTTACACATAGTTTTTTTTTTGTTTGTTTGTGTTGTTAACATTAGGCCAACCAATATAAAACTGAGCACCTGGCTTGAATGAAGTAGTACCAATAAGGCCCACACTTCAAATAGGCGGTCTTTTTATTGAATTTACTTGAATTTTATTTTTGAGTTGTTTTTTTAAATGGAGTATTGTTTTGTGTGTGTAATTTTGTTTGAGGAAGGAGAGTCCCCCCAGCGCTTTTTACTTTTTTTATTTTCTGTTTGTTGTGAATAAATTTTTAAATAAGCAGCACAGTCCAGTGAGACGTTTGTTTTCATTTTCATTTGTTTCACATCGAATTCTGACTTTTGGTGCAGCAATCACTTTGTGCAACATATTCACAAGTGAGAAGAGTGTGTTGAGGAGATGGAAAGAGTACTTTGAGGGGTTGATGAATGAAGAGAATGAAAGGGAGAGAAGGTTGGATGATGTGTAGATAGTGAATCATGTAGAGCAGTGGATTTGCAAGGATGAAGTAAGGATAGCTATGAAGAGGATGAAGAATGGAAAGGCTGTTAGTTCAGATGACATACCTGTGGAAGCATGGAGGTGGTTAGATGAAATGGCAGTGGAGTTTTTAACCAGATTGTTTAGTGAAATCTTGGAAAGTAAGAGGATGCCTGAGGAATGGAGAAAAAGTGTTTTACTACCGATTTTTAAGAATAAGGGTGATGTGCAGAGCTGTAGTAACTACAGCGGGATTAAATTGATCAGTCACAGCATGAAGTTATGGGAAAGAGTAGTTGAAGCATGGTTAAGAAGGGAGGTGATGATTAGTGATCAGCAGTATGGTTTCATGCCAGAAAAGAGCACTACAGATGTGATGCTTGCTCTGAGAGTGTTGATGGAGAAGTACAGAGAAGGTCAAAAGGAGTTGCATTGTGTTTTTGTAGACTTAGAGAAAGCATATGATAGGGTGCCTAGAGAGGAGTTGTGGTATTGTCTGAGGAAGTCTGGAGTGTCAGAGAAGTACATAAGAGTGGTACAGGATATGTACAAGGGTAGTTTAATAGCAGTGAGGTCTGCGGTGGGAGTGACGGATACATTTAAGTTGAAAGTGGCATTACATCAAGGATCAGCTCTGAGCCCTTTCTTATTTGCAATGGTGATGGACAGGTTGACAAACAAGATCAGTCAGAAGTCCCCGTAGACTATGATGTTTGCAGATGACATTGTGATCTGTAGTGAGCGTAGGAAACAGGTGGAGGAAACCCTGGAGAGATGGAGAGATGCTCTAGAGAGAAGAGGAATGAAGGTCAGCAGGACTAAGACAGAATATATGTGTGAAAATGAGAGGGAGGATAGAGGAATGGTGAGGATGCAAGGAGTAGAAGTGGTGAAGGGGGATGAGTTTAAATACTTGGGATCAATAGTTCAGAGTAATGGTGAGTGTGGAAGAGAGTACAGGCAGGATGGAGTAGGTGGAGAAGAGTGTCAGGAGTGATTTGTGACAGACGAGTACCAGTAAGATTGAAAGGGAAGGTCTACAAGAGGGTAGTGAGACCAGCTATGTTAGGTGGGTTGGAGACAGTGACATTGGCAAAAAGGCAATAGTTAAAGCTGGATGTGGCAGAGATAAAGATGTTAAGATTTGCACTGGGTGTGACAAGGGTGGACAGGATTAGGAATAAGTATATTAGAGGGTCAGCCCAGGTTGGATGGTTTGGAGACAAAGCCAGAGAGGCAAGATTACATTGGTTTGGACATGTGCTGAGGAGGGATGCTGAATATATTGGGAAAAAAATGCTAAGGATGAAGCTACCAGGTAACAAGAAAAGAGGAAGGCCTAAGATAAGGTTTATGGATGTGGTAAGAGAGGACATGCAGGTGGTTGGTGTGACAGAACAAGATGCAGAAGACAGGAAGAAATGGAAACAGATGATCTGCTGTGGCGATCCCTAATGGAAACAGCCGAAAGAAGATGATGAAAGAAGATGATTAAATGTCAGTTCTAGCTTTTTATGTGTGTGTGTGTGTGTGTGTGTGTGTGTGTGTGTGTGTGTGTGTGTGTGTGTGTGTGTGTGTGTGTGTGTGCATTTATGTATGTAAATGCTCCTTTGCTATGAAGGGCGGAATGCCACAGCTCTACTTGTGTAGATCTCGAATGAAAATGTTGCTTTCTGGAATAATTGTAATAGAGATACACACAAGTCTAGATGTTGTGCATTTAGATAGTTGTGATGCTCTACCTGGTGTTTCATGGAGTTTGGAGATGAATAGTCCTATATAAACCATTCATTTTGTAGCCAGTCTCAAAGACCTTCACCGTCTTCTACTGAAGTAATTATATGAATGCAAACTGTATAATACTTGCAACTAGAGAGGCTTTAGTACAAATCACAATTGGGAAACTGCTGATAAGCTTCAGTGGGAAAGATTTTGGCCCACCAAGACTGTTACAAGTTCCCCGGGGAGATATCACATCAACAATATGGCCTTAGGAGGTGACCCAGTTGTTTTGGATTTGGGAACTTATGTGAACAGTGATCTAACTTTTGACCAACATGTGTCTACTGTTGAAAGAAAGTCCTTCTATATTTCACAGCTTATAAACAAAGGGATTGTGTCTAAATCTAGGGATGTCATTGTCCCTCTTTACTCAACCTTCATTATCCCAATCATTGATTATAATGCCCCTTTTGAGGTTCATAGAGGTTCATAGATTAGTACTAGGCTAACTGCCCTTGTAAGCTATTTTAAGCCTAGCCAATTTTCCCTTGTGAGACTCAAACCCTACACCTTGTTTTTGTAAGGCAAACACCTTAACCATTAGGCCACCCTCATAACCTCTTTTGGCATGTATCTGTCCACACACATGTAACAACTGGAATGTTCACAGAGATACCTTACTAAAAGGATACAAGGTATAAACAACATTTCTTACATGGACTGACTAATAGCCCTGTCATCCTCCAACCCATTATTGATGGAATTACTGCACATCTGTATGTCCAATGGCATCAGGAATATTCTGTCTAGGGATCTAAACCTCTTCTGTAACATCAATAGAATGGTTTGGAGACAGGTATATCTCACAGAGGATAGCACTGCACTGGAACAGACTTTGCATCCACTTAAAACAAAAGCTCATCCCTATTCATTTTCATATACAACTGAGATCTATGCACAATGGCTGTTCCTAAATGCTTTACCTGATGCATAGTTCCCATCAAGTTATCTATACTATGATTCCAGTTATTCTCACTAAGTAAAATATATAATTATCGACCATGAAATGAGTAAAACCAATCCATAACCAAATGGAATACTCTACTTTGAGCAGAAAAAGGCAAACTTGCTAGACTTAAAATGACACGCAAGGGCAGGTAGCCTAGTACTTACCTGCAAACCTATGAACATATAATAATGACGAATGTCATAGTAAGGTCAGGTTAACCAACATGTATACAGAGCTGTTAAAGTACTGAAAGAATATTGTAAGGTACAAGAAAATCACACAATTTCCTCTTAAAAACCTACACTGTCCTATGTCTAACAGAATACATAAGATGGTTCATCTAGAGATATTACTAACTACCTGCCCATTGCCATCCTTTCTCCTATAGCAAAAATCCTTGAGAAATGTATTCACTTGCAACTCATGAACCACTGCACTATTTACAACCTGCTTTCCAGCTCTCAACATGGTTTCAGACCTAATCATAGTACACTTACAGCCCTCATATCCTTTACAGATAACATTCATCACTTCGAAAATTAAGGATATCTAGTCTCTGCTATTTTTTCTAGACATATCTAAAGCTTTTGACACTGTATCCCACCAGCTACTTCTCATCAAACTTGCCTCTTTTAATCTCTTTACCTCATCCCTAGCATGGTGCCATAGTTATCTATCTAACCGCCAACAAGCTACTAAATGGGCAAATAACTTCTCACTATTATCTGTCACCACAAGAGTATTTGAATGCTCCATACTTGGGCCCCTCCTCTTTATCATATTTACCATTAAACTTAATACTGTAATCTGCTTTTAACTGCATACTAAAACTTCAAAAGAGACCACAGCTCTGTCTCTTGTGAGTCAGGCAGAAATTAGAACAGATTAATTAAGGACTCATATATAAGATAGAAGAGGTCATTTAAGGTTAATCATGTGTGAACTGAGGGGGTGGAGCTAGGAATTAAACCTTCTATTTAAGGGGTAAAATAAAACATTTCAGATCTTTACTAGGAAAGGCTCACCCAGACTCTGCTACACTTTGCTGTGAAGGAAAGGTTAGTTTGCTTTTTATTTGTTGTATTTTGTATTATTTTATTGCCTTTTTATATTTTGAATACTGTGATTTGTTTTCTTTACCTTTTGTTTTATTTGTAATCTGCTTTTAACTGCATCTTAAAACTTCAAAAGAGACCACAGCTCTGTCTCTTGTGAGTCTGGCAGAAATTTTTTTCCCACTTGCCCACCCTGTTACTATTTTGTTCTTAAATACCACTGTCTTTCTAGTTGCCTGCCTCTTATTTTAATTTGACCATATATCTCATTTCTTCTCCGCTTTCACTGGCTTGTGTGAGTAAGCACAAAATTATCATTTTGTGAAATCACTCCCCTTCAACAATTTAAATTTATTGGCATCCTACTGTATTCCATAGTACCAGAATACAAAAGTGACTACCTCCTTTCAATTTATCTTGCTGTTTAAAAATAGTGACTCCCCACTAAAACTTAGCTTTTTAGACAGGTAAAACTTAAGTTACCTGCTTTCACATCTAACTTCTCTAGTGCACACTGCAGTGTTTAGGATAAACACTTTTTTCTTTCATCTTACCTTTAAGCATCCCTGTGACTAGCACTTGCTCTAATACCAAGCACTCAGCTCTCCTTGTTAATAAGGAGAACTTAATCATAGGCACTAAACAGCCTATAATTGCAAAGTAGCTTGCTAAGGTAAGGGAAAACAACTCCTGTACTTTACAAAAAAGCACCAAACCGGGCATGTCCAAGGGTCAGCTTCCGTTGATTTCTCCTGTCCACCTGGTGAATCTGGGCATACTGGGGCAATGCAGCAATTGTCTCATGTACACAGACAACCCTCTCCTCCTACCACCCAGCACTACAACCAGTGAGAGATGCACTTACATAGTCAAACTGGAAGCAAAGCTCTCTCCACCCAAGATTGTGCTAGACAGTCAAGAGGAGAAGGTTAACACCCGCACTACACCTCAAGCAACACATTGCCCTTCTAAACCCACACCACCAACACCCACACATAGCAACACTAAATCCACATATGCTGAGGCCCTTAACTATAACCTGCCCAAGCAACATGGACCTCCGAAGCTGAAACGCAAACAAACACCAATCACAACCAAAGTGTCACATAGCTCATAACACCAGTGTGGCACGCAGCAAAAGCCCCTAAGGCAAGACGATGTACCTAACACTTTAGTCATAGGTGACTCTATAGTCAGGCACACTGATGTCCCACTCATCAGGCTGAACAAGGAGAAAATTACAGTCAGCTGCCTATCGGGTGCCAGGATCCATCACATAACACATGCACTCAAGTCATTCCAAAACAAGTACAAATATGACTCTGTCATTGTCCATGTTGTAGTGAATGACTTGAGACATACCTCCCTGGACTACATGAAAAGAGACATGAAAGAGCTCTCGATCATGTGGTCCAGGCAGGTATGACCCTAGCCCTGAGTAACATCTTGCCTTCACCCAGAATGATACCACAATATAAGGACAAAATGATTGACTTCAACAATTGGCTAAGCTTCTGGTGTCATTCAAAGGGGATCCAGTATCTTTCTTCCTAGGACAACATGATTAACAGACCACAATGCTTTGCTAGAGATGGTCTGCACCTGTCACCCCTGGGATTCAGGTTACTGGCTAAGGCTCTTGCCACCCCTATAGTGCCTTTTTTAGGCAAAGTTCAAAGGACAAAACCACCACTGTAACAGGTACAAACATGCAAAATCTGAAGGTAATGCTACTCAATGCTAGAAGGCTAAACCTAAAAATGCACTCTCTTGAGGCACTCCTAAAAATGTTGAACATCGATATTGGTGCAGTAACTGAGATTTGTTTCAGGGCTCCAGAGAGCACCCCTGCAATACCAGGCTACAATTCTTACCACACATTTTAGCCACCAAACCAGGATCGAAACACTAAATGCGGAGGAGTGTCCATATTCACCAAGGATATTCACACCACCAAGCTAGATGCCCAACACAATGCATCTGAAATTCTCCAGGTGCAACTAACACTAGGTAAGACTGCAATCCAATTTGTAGCTTGCTACAGATCTCCCACCATGCCCCAAGATTCTCACTACACCTTTCTAAACATACTGGAAAATATTAAGATACAACCAAACACCCTAATACTGGGTGACTTCAACTATCCTGCCATTAACTGGAAAAAATACTCATGTACCAACACCTTTGCCCAACAGATCTTGGAATTCATAAATTCCAATGCCCTGGATCAGCTAATCCATTGTCCCACCAGGGGCTCCAATATCCTAGACCTGGTCATTACCAACATGGGAAATTGATGCTCCACACATATGGTCACCTCCTCATTGGTCAGGTCAGACCATAAGCTAATCACCCTTAACATCCACATCCCACCCCCCAGTAAGGAAACCTCCATAAAGAATTTCTCCAAAGCCATCTTCATGCTACTCAAGTCAGAAGTGACAAATGTCATGACACCCATGCAGACAGGAACTGTAAGTTCCACTGCTGAGTCCTACACTAAGGCACTGTACGAGCACATCCACTCATGCATGAATCGTGCCATCCCAAATAGAACCAAGATGCTCTTCTCCAAAAAAATGAAGCCAATCTGGTGGTCCCTTGCCATAAACAAACTTTACAACAAAAGGAAGAAACTGTTGCAGAAAAGAGGAAAATCACAAGATGCAAAAATCTCCCTTACCAGCTTCAGTAAGAAGCTGAGATCCCTCATAAAATCCTCTAAAGCTAGTTATGAAAATAAAATTGTCAAAGATTCCAAAGACAACCACAAGGCATTCTATAACTATGTCAAGAATCTAAATGGCAATGCTCAGATCTGCTCTGAGCTACAACAGAATGGCATTAAATATACTGATCTCAAGGATATTGCCAATATCTTGGCAGATCAATTCAGTGCTGACTTCTCCCCCCCTCTCACCCCCTAAAAGGCCCATCTCAATACCAGAAGATTGCCAAATTCTGGTAGTAATGGCCACACAAGTAAAAAACGTTCCAAAGCTAAGAATACAGCATCCATGGGACTAGATGACATCCCAGGCTGTGTACTACATGAACTACAAAATGAACTGGCACCTCACCTAAATGTCATGTTTAATCATAGCCTCACCTCAGGCCTCGTGCCCACTGAGTGGTGCACAGCTACAGTTATCCCACTCCACAAGAGGGGCTCCACCTTGGATCCTGTGAACTACCTCCCCATCAGTCTGACAAGCCTGATCTGCAAGGCCATGGAATGTATTATCATGGAACTTATAAACAAAGACATTGGCAACCTTCAAACACTGGACCCCACCTAGTTTGGGTTCGTGAAGGGCTGATCTTGTCTCCTAAACCTGATTGACTTCTTTCAATCAGTCTCCAGAGCTGTGGAAGAGGGTAAAGCAGTCCACACAGCCTATCTGGAACTCTCCAAGGCCTTTGACACCATTCCCCACTCTGAAATCATAGATAAACTTACAAAGCTGGGCATTAATCCCTACGTCACTCAATGGGTTGCCAACTGGCTTACTGACAGAACTCACACTGTAAAAGTAGCTGACTCCAAATCCAGCTCCAGACAAGTAACAAGTGGAGTACCTCAGGGTTCAGTCCTGGGGCCACTCTTGTTTGGCATCTACTTCTCTGAAGTACAGGCCAATACTAAGGGACTCTGGCTAACAAAGTTCTCAGATGACTGCAAACTGGGAGTCATTATTGAATCTCCAAATGATGTGGATACTCTACAAAAAGGCCTTACAGAAACAGATGATTGATGCGAGAGCTATGGGCTCAAGCTCAATGCCAAGAAATGTATAGTTATCCCCTTTGGGAAAAAACATGTACCTGTTAATTACCACATAGGTGGCAGTACAATAAACACCAAAAGTGTGATAAGAGATTTAGGGACACAGTGGTCTCACCTTTGATAACCACATTGCCACAACAGTCAGGGAATCCTTCTATGTGGCACACCTCATCACTAAGGACTTTTCACCCAGAAAAGAGGAGGTCATTGTCCCACTGTACTCATCCCTCATTAGATCCATTATAGAATACAATGCCTGATTTGGTATGTACCTCTCAAGACACCTGAAAAAACTGGAAAGGCTGCAGAAATGCCTCACTAAAAAAAAATCACATGCCTAAAGCAGATGCCCTATGCTGACCGCCATAAAAAACTCCAGCTATACTCTGTCGCATATCGTCTACTCAGAGGTGATCTCTGCTTAACATACAAGGCCATGTCAAACCCAGAGCTGTTGGACATGCAACACTTAAAGAAATCCCAATCCCTCAGAGCCACATGCTCCAGGGATCTAAACCTTGTCATCACAATAAACAAAACATGCTGGAGGGATAGGTTCCTGACCCAGAGACTCCCCAGACTCTGGAATACACTTCCCATACATGTCAAGCAGAGCACCTCTTTGGCCCTCTTCAAATGGAACCTTGATGACTGGATGGGGAAAAGCAAATTCACCCCCTGGGATCACGTCAGTCACCCTGCTAGACAGGGGTCCAGGAAGTAAATAGTGTGGGAATAAATAGCCAGGGAATTGTTATGGCTAGGCTTGTATAGGCCCTAGGGCTGATAGACTAGTACCAAACTATGAAACTATGAACCTATGAACATGCCACCATCATCCAATATGCTGATGATTCCTCTCTTATCTGCTCAGCTCACGTCCCTAAACAACTTCAACAAAATATGCAAACATCTTTCCAGGACAATGAACATTACCTAAATAGCTATCAACTTATCCTCAACCCAAATAAGGCCAAACTCATCATCTTCTCTAACAAATCATCCAAGCTCAGCACTCCACCCCTGTACATTTACCCATCCAATGGTACAAGTATTAAACCCACCAATCAGACCAAGCTCCTAGGTGTTACTATAGATGATACTCTAAAATCTGATAAACATATCTGCCGTACAATTAAAAAAGTCCACTCCAAGCTTGGTGCTCTCTACAGGGTTAAACGTTACCTTACTCTGAAAACTAGGTTGGCCACTGCAACATCTCAGTTGCTATCCACCTCCTCTACTGATCTCAAATCCTTACCAACCTATCCAAAACTGACCTTAATAAACTGCAGTCCTGTTATAACAATATAGCTAAGTTTGCCACGATCATCCTAAAAAAAACATCACTGTACAGCTCTTCGACTACTCAGCTGGCTAGAACTTCCCAACCTGTTAGCACTGAAACAACTTTCTTTTGTCCATAAAATCATTTACAACCCTACAGACTGCATTTCTCTTTCAAACCCGTTCCAACCAAACTGTAACTGTAGTCTCCTTAGGTCATCTAGCAAACTAATGTTAAAAGTGACCCAGTCTCACAATTATCATGGCAGCTCCCTGTACGCCTATAAAATAGCCAAGGACTGGAACAATATCACTCAGCACATCCAAACAAATCCCAATTTGTCCGCATTTAAAATTCCCCTGATAGAGTACTTAAAGACTAGCTAGCTTTGCCCCTGTATTTCTCCTGGCTAGTCTCTCTTCCTATTACTGCTCATCTCTAGCATGACATTTTCTGTTACTGCACTTTTATTGCATTACTTGCACACTATCTCTCTAATTGTACTTATGAACATTGTATATTACCTTAATCTCTATGACCTGTATTCCTTGTTTAGACTTGTAACATTTTTTAATTTATTTTTTCTGAAATAATTGTACTTTTACTAATTTGTAACCTTGTGGAGTTTTTCTCCTGGGTCTGCACTGAAAACAGGTATTTTTTCTACCCAGTCGGGCACTACCCGGTTAACAAATGTAAATAAATAAATAGATTAGGTTCCCTTTGGCAATTTTGATAAGCTGCTATTAATGGGTCTATTTTTTATTTCCGATGCCATCCCTACCCTTTGTTAAATGTTCAACTACAGCATATCACCTTTGGCCATATCTACAATAGATGACAAGCCAAAATCATTGTTTTTCAAATATTCTTTGAATACAGTGACTTGGTATAGTCATCCACCCAAATTAAGCCACAATTATCCAAATACCACAGATTGTAAATACAAATTTAGTTTTGATGATTTGAAGAACCACTTTTTAATGGTAAGCTGCAGGTCCTGAGGTAGTTAGGACATGGCACAGTATTTAATGGCTATGATAAGTATTTGGTCAGGGGGTTGGGCTTTGCTGTTGGATTTCAATAAGGCCTTTGACACACTAAGTTGTGACTTTCTTTGTGAGGCATTGAGCTATTATTAATTTCCGCATGAGCTTATTGAATGGGTCTAGCTAGTATGCAGTCATCCTGTAGCCAAGATGTGTACTAATCGTTACCTATCTAGCCCCCATACAGTTTTTTGAGGTACAAGGCAAGTATTCCCTTGTCCACACTCATGTTTGGTTATTCATGTTATAGATAAGTTCTTGCTATTAAGATGCAGTACTTTTTGTCTATCAGTGGACAGGATAATGCAACCTCTTACCACTTGACTTGTGTACAATGTCATTGTATGGCTATAATGCTCCATAGTCACAGACTTATGGAATTTTGGATGAACTAGAAGAACTTTCTATTGAGAAAGTCCTTAAAGTGAATAGGAGGAAAATTGTCCGCTTTGATGTTTTTTTTTTTTTTTTTTTTTTTGATAGCTGAAGCTTAGGTTGGGCTAGTCACTTTGGTGATAGAGATCATATATTTGGGTATCATGAATAAAGATGTGAGTCTCTTGAGTGATCTGAATTATAGACCAGTTCTAGATAAGATGTAGACACCGTTTAGACCATCAATTG
Source organism: Protopterus annectens (assembly GCF_019279795.1). NCBI lineage: Eukaryota > Metazoa > Chordata > Ceratodontiformes > Protopteridae > Protopterus > Protopterus annectens. The sequence continues at coordinate 1,445,253,645 of NC_056739.1, read as the reverse complement.
AAAAATGTATAGTGATCGCCCTAGGAAAAAGTGGACTCAATAAAAATGTTTATCCTTCCAGATTTGTATTACTATTGTAGCATCTCCCATATACAACTTTACCTCCATATATAAACCTGGCATACAGGATGACTTCCAGTTATATCTGAGATGGTAAACAGACAAGAATTAGCAAAATGAAGCTTTTTTATTTTCCTAAGATGTGCTGGTTTTGGCGTCCTCACTTATTTGGTTAGGGCAGAGCAGTTATTGGGGGGGGGGGGGGTTCCATCTCACAGCCAAATAGTTAAGAAAGCAATTTTATTTACTGTCTGAGGTGCAGCTTTGATTAAGGCTCCACCTATACTGTTTATCTACTCCAGCACATAAGATTTTGGATTGTGGGAGATTGATATATGGTTTGATAACATTATTTCAGGCGATGCAATGTCTAGAAGGGTTATGTAACTCCTTTCACTTTTATGTGACATCATCTCCTTATCCTTACAGATTGGACGGTTATTCGAGGCTAGCATATATTATGTATAAGGTGCCTGGAATGTATCCTTGAAGTCAGTTCATACATGGAAGCAAATTAAGAGCATTTTTCACATTCTTGCTCCTCATTGTATGTGATTTCTACACTGATGTGCTTGTATTAGTTTCACAATTTAGAAGTAGCAAGGGGATACACTAATGATACACATTAACTGGTTTTGGCTATCTACGCCTAAATATAAACAAAGCCTCTTAGATTAAACTAGCTTTATTTCAGCCCAATAGAGGATCCACAGAGCAGACTTATTGATAGTGTAACTAAATTGAATAGGATGTTAGCTACCACATTCAAAAATGAGGAATGTGTTCACTGTCAAAGGTCTCTGCAAGATACTTGACTGCTCCTGCTGTCTAGAGTTTGCTATAAGAAAGTACTTTATCATTGGCATTTTACCCCAGGCTGGTTACAAGCACGTGGTTTAGAATCTGACACTCGCTACTTGCCCATACTTTCGGAGTGCCTGAAGACCCAAGTATACTAAGAGGACAGTGATGGATGGGATATTTTCTACACTGAGAACTCAACTTACTCCTTGCATGGATGCAAAACGTTTGTCTATTTGCCATTAGCAATCAACAATTTAAGCTAGAATGTCTAGATATGGTATGGATCAAAACAGCTGTAGCAACTCTTTTATCTGTGTTGTTTTAAGAAATGGAAAAAGTACTCATCTTTTGACTTTTAAGTGCTTCCTGAATTTCACCTTCAATTCTGTGACTAGTTTAATAAGACAATAGATGTGGGAAAATGAAAAGACTACTGGTATATTTTTATAGAAATTAACCAAGGATTAGAATATGGGTTATTGTATTCTAGCCCCTGTTTTTTTATTTGTCGCTTTCTATGAAGCAACAGTATAAATGGCTCTGCATCAGGTTCAATTAATATCATGATTAATTTTTCTGCTGTTCAGTTATTTTTTTAATAAGCTATTTGCTGAACATTTTTGAATGTGTGTGTGTGTGTGTGTGTGTGTGTGTGTGTGTGTGTGTGTGTGTGCGCATAACTACAAAATAGCTTATGAATAAATTAATACATGGGAGCAAGAGCTGCAAATGCTGAGTTGTAAATTGCATTCCTTCTTAAAGTGAAATACAATTTTTATTAACAGCAACCTGATCAACTAAATAAGGAAGTCGCTAAATTAAAAGAGTAGATATCTGAAAAATCCAACCAATATTTTAATACTACCAAACTTTTGTAATTTTTTTTTATTTATGTATACAAAAGGTTCACATCCAATGCACACACAGGTACCACTGCCATTCAAGCATTACATCTAAAATGGCTTTAATAAAGTTAATAGCATCTTTAGTCCTAGAATGAACAAACAATAATAATGATTTCAAACATTTCTTAACAACTGTGGAAAGGGGGTCAGGAAAAAGAGCAACTTCCTGATACAGTGGTTCTACCAGGAAGATAACTTCTGTACTTATTAACTTTGAGTAATATAAAAAAATAGGGGTTCCTATCAGTTCATCGAAATTTCAACAGTTCAAACACCATATGTTCGAACTGTGAAGTTCAAAACCTGATTATCACGAAGCCGCGGGACACCGAATTCTTTCCCAGGGAAAGAATTTGGTGGGCCATTTCTGTGGCTTTGTGATTTTCAGCACTGGTGGAAAGATACGGGTCAGGTTCAGGTAAGTGTGTGATTGTTTGGACGTTAGGGTTAGGACATGGTTTAGGTGAATTAGGGTTAGGGAGCGGGTGAGGTGGGTGCGCAATAGCAACAGACTTTAGGGTTAGGGCGGGATAGGTGAGTTAGGGTTAGAGCGCGGGTAATGTGGGAGTGTGATAGTGATGGACATTAGGGTTAGGGTTTGGGTTAAAGTACGTGGATAGATAGTAGTGTATGTACAGTTCAGTGTAGGGTTAGATGTAGGATTTTAAGTGTATGTGTGTGGATTGCTGTTTTTTTGGTGTGCTTGTGTTGTGTGTGCATGTTTCTTGGAACAGCATTTTTTTTCCCTGGGAAAAAAGTCGCTGTTCTAAGCCTTTGATGGTTTTGCACTTCGAGGTTAGAAGTTCGAACATATGATGTTCGAACTGCTGCCATTTCGTTGAAGTGATATAGACCCTAAAAATAGCATAGGAGATGGATCCTCCACCATTAACTCTAAGAATAAGGCATCTAAAATGCCATTTTTTTTTCTTTCCAGTATTGTGTAAATGCATCAAACTCATATTTAAACTGACTTGTAGGGTCTAACATCAACTTACAATAAACCAAGGGTTATTTAATTGGTTGATGATTTAATCATAAAAGGGAACATAGCCCAAATAACCACCAGTCCATGCTTACATACAGTTGTAAAGTATAGAATTGTCCTGTGTCAGATTGATTGCTTTGTTCCAAAATATGGCGTACCTCACAGTGCAACTTTCAAATAACCACATTTTCAAATCGTTCAATCAAAGAGTGATAAAGTGGACTGATAGTGGTAGCACACAATTTAACAAGGATTACATCCATTCCAGTCTTGTTTGTTAGACCCTAACCATGAAATCTAGTTTCAAATTCAGTAATCTACAGAAACATTTAAGATCCAGAAGCATTTGTTTTTGATTAATCAAAGATAAGAGCACACATTTGCATTCTTTAATATATCAAGCTCATCATCTGACAAAATTTACTTGAAACTCTGAAAATTAAATTATTAGTGTCCTCCTCCAAACCTGTTTTTGTGCAAATATGGCACCATGAAACTTTTGAATTATACCTGTCTCTGTCCTTCTTTCCACTCTGATAACTGAAGTTCCTAATAAAGGGTTTTATGCTACTATTTTATAATTTACAGTAGATAAATTTATATATTTACCACACTAAGAACCATAATCAAACTTATTAACAGTCACAGAGAAAATCTGAAGTGGAAGAGTCACTGTTCGATAGATCGCACTTTCTTGGTTGAGAGCTACACTGACATTTCAAGTTTCAGGAGGTTGTAATATTATTTAAATTAATGTGAGCATTTCACTTCTTATACTAGTTATAAGTACTGACCACTGCTATAATTTTTCAAGTCCCTTTGATGTTTGGTGCATGTTTACTGTTTAACTTCACTTTGAAACTTGATAACAACTTTATATTGGCTTCCAATTTCAGGAAATTCCCATGTGAATGAAAGCATGGGAAAACCTTTGTAACTAAGCATTTCTTTAACCAGAGTATCATTAGTCTCAGACTGTCATTCATAACACTGTAACAACAGTATGACAAACACATGTATGCTAAACATAGTCCACTATTTATAAAAAAAAAAAAAAAAACTTTAAAACTATATAGCATCTACTCCTAGTTGCCAAATAACTATTAATTTATATCTTTTTCTATATATGCCTTGAAAAAATTAATATTCCCTACTTCTAAACATAAATATTTAGATGTGGGCTAGCACTGAAACTGGCTGGCTATCTTTATAGGTCAATACATTTATTGCATTTCCATGCCTGGTTGCCATTTTTATCTGTTGGTGATTTGATAATTACAGAACGTATTCCAATGGTTAGAAACCATAAAGATATTGTATTTGTCAGTAAGATAGCTAAAATACTGCCATACCTAATTGGACTCCCATGTGTTCTAAATTGTTTTGACTGACAGTCAGCATTACAACATATCCTTTTGATGAGTAGATGACCCAATAAAACAGCAATGTAGCTATAATTAAAAACACCATATATACATACGATTTGCATAGGATACAATAACGCATGAGTTGTCAACAGTGATGAAATAAAATAAAATAATAATAATAAAATGACAAATATGATAATCAGTATATATAAAAGTATTAGAAGTATAGTATATTATGCTAGGAAATAAATAAAAAATAAGATAGAATTCCCCCACCCCAGAATGGGGGAGAGGGAAAATCTTGAAATTTCAGCACCAGTGAAACTTGCGGTCACTGGGAGACCCCTATTCCTTGGTGAGTGGGGGGGGGGGGCTCCCAACCACAGCAAGTTATCTTTATGTTTTGTCAAACCAACAAAAGCCAGTACAAGCATCTTGTATACTAAATAAAGCATGCAGGTAATAATGCTTATATCTCCTTTAAAATTCAAAGATATCTCTGGTTATAGCAATACTGTTTTATTAAGTAATAGGCTTCACAATATCATTAAATATTTTATCACTAAAAAATGTAAAGTGGAGCAAGTTTATTGAATAATCCAAAAAACAATCATTCAATTATTCAATAAGTACAACTAGTTTAGAATCTTAATGGATAAAATCATCTTAAACATGGGAGAGCAACCATTCTGAAAGTAGTGAAAATGTTAGTAAAATAATTGATAAAATTTGTATAAATAAATTCATAATGATAAAATTGATATATTTTATCACTGACATAGTGCCATGGCTTAGGTAAACCATGTTGTTAGACATTTACTCCATTAAAACTAACAACACAGCCAGCTTTAAGTATCTGCAAAACTCATGCCAGCAGGGGGCCCCCTTAGTCATCCTTGACTGTGTGGGAACCCCACAAGAGCTGCTGATGGTTGTGGGGAAATGTACTAATTTCCTGATTCTGCTCTTTAACCTAAACAGGGCTGTGATATTAACCTGTTAAGCTGATAATGACCATGAGCAAGATAAACACTAGAGAGATCAGTAGTCCAGAGTCATCGATCGCAGTGCAAAGCTTAAATTTAAGAAGAGCTACTGCTTCTGATCTTCACAGATTTTTTTTCTTTCAGGGAGTTTTATAAATACTGACAGAACACCACATACTATAACCCTCAACTTCTTTGCTGAATAATTCAGCTCAATGTCAGAAATAATAGCAGAATAAAGACTCAAATCAGGAACACATTTTAAATATTACTCTAATTCATTTAAAATAACATCTTTTGCATCAACATGCATTTTTGTACAATTAGAAATATAAAACTCTGATGTCTGGATTTTTTACTGTCTATAATCCTGAATGATTTATCAGCAAATCAAACTTTTTATGAAGGACAGAGTAAAATTATGAACAAAATTAGGGAAGGTCTGTGAAATCAGGGATAGTGACAAGTATGCATTACTCTACAATAAGGTAAATAAAAATGACTTGCTGTTTGGTAATGCTGAGAAACAGTCACTGATCTGTTGTGGCAGTACCAGTGTTGCATAATGTATTGCTATTTCCTGAAATAAGTACAAAATTGGTATTGCTATGGCTTGTGTGTGTGTGTGTGTGTGTGTGTGTGTGTGTGTGTGTGTGTGTGTGTGTGTGTGTGTGTGTGTGTGTGTATAAAAATAACGCTGATTTTTATCCGTTAACATACACAATGGTGGCAGGACACATACATTATTCTTCTGGGTATCCATAAAAATGCAGATAACAAGTAATTATATTTCAAAAGTAAGGCATAAAATACATCATGGAACATTCAGACACACAGATCACCTAGGAGTCGGGTGGACCCCCCTCCCCAGACTATATAAATGGATACAGGGGGAAGAAAAAATGTATTAGTTTTCTGATTATGGTCTTTAACCTAAACAGGTCTGTGGTATGACCCTTTAATAATAAAGCTGATAATGACACCTGTTCTTAGCCACACCCATTCTAAAACCAGCCTTGCCCAGATTTGTGTGTACAGAAAGCTGATGTAGGTGATGGTGTGTGTGTGGGGGGGGCGGGGGATTGTATTTTGATTACTTCTTTAGTTTTCATTGCAGTCAAACCTTGGTGGTGTGCATGGTGTGCACAGGAGGTCATTATAGCTTGTGTCTGGGGTGGGGACATTGTGGTAATTTTTTACTTTACTTTTCGCACAGACCTAAGTGATGTACTGAGAAGGTTGCTATAGCTTGTGTAATGACACTGCACTGGCTAGGAGCAACAAAGTAATGTACACTTCTGTAATCGTTATTTTTTTTTTACTTTCCTTAAAATCACACATCAGGCATGTATACAGGTGGCTGCCTTAGGGGTGAGGAGTGAGGAGGCATGTTAAGAATAAGTATGTCAGCAGACACTTGAAATACATGACTGTGGCAATTTGCTTTCAATTTGCTTTCATCCCAGTTGAACACTAGTGGCATGCATAGGTAGAGGCAGTCTTTTTTGGAGGGTTAGGGAGGCAAGCAGTATTCCCAGAAAGGACTTGTGTATCCTCACAACAATAGGCTTGCTACTATATTGTAAGCTACTATTTTGTCAACTTTGAGCATTAAGCCTTGGGCACAACTTCTGTCTTCCTTGAAACAAAAATACATTTATTTTCTTACTCATGATTTTTTCTTTATGCCACCTCTGGATTAAATGGTTGGGAAAATTCATCCCAGAGCAGGTACAACCCCTATGGCTTCTGGGGACACTGGCTTTGTTGAGTTATTTCCTAAATGGTTATTAATCTACTGTCTTGGTCAGGAAAGCTATGTTTAAATGATGCAAGGAAAATGAAAGGTGAATAACAACACAGAATGTCTTTTCTTAGTCATAACTTCTGTTCAAACCGTCAATAGAGGAAAAGGTTGTGTAAAAAGAAAATAAAACTTCAAACATATAGAAAGTTATGACTTCTTGAAAAAGCTGATGAGAAAGGCAAAATGTGAGAAAAGAAAGAAAAAAGTAATGTGTATGGTATGGGTAGCCAAAGACTGTAAAACACAGAGGGGAGGACTGGAGGGTGTGTTTGTATGTGGGGGTTGAAGCAGTAGGCAGTGCCTAGGGCACCATTTCACCTAAATTCAGTCCTGTAGATAGAGTTGTTGTAATGTATCATTGTTGCAACTGAATGTCAGTAATTGTGACTGTCCCTTTGTGAATTGGGTCAACATAGTGTGGTACACAGGTCTGTTCTAATGTCAGTGCGTTGTAGCTAAAGGTCAGTCTGTGCATACTACACCCAAAACTTTGCAGCATAAACAAATAGGTTGCTTAGAAATGGTGGCAGTGACAGGCTGATACTTAGACTGGAAGTGTCGGGGACCCCCCAATTTGATAGTTGCTGGGGGCCCCCAAATGCTAACACTATGTGAAGACATGATCGGTTAATAAGAGAAAGGGAGGAAAAGGTGCCTAAAGATGTGAGGGCAGATAGGGAGTGAGGAATTTGTTGATGTGACCAATGCAAAAACATTTGCTTTCTGCTTCAGACTTGATATGCTGTTTAAGTTGCTGTTGTAAGGAAGAGTAAGTGAAGAGGTAATTGAGATGGGGTAGGGGTGGGGGGATTCCCAGGGTTTTGGACCTAAGATTTTGAAGGCATGATCAGCACTACAAGGTCTAGTTTTAAGACACGGATGGTGTTGACTAGACTGGATTAAACCTATTAAAGTATAGCACTGAGAGTGAGCTTGCTTGAATAGGCTGCAGAGCAGGGGAGACAGAAGTTTTCCTTTGAAGCTTGTAGAGCTGGGATCCAAAGAGATGGTTACCATGTTGTTGTTCAGGTAGCTTTATGTAGTGCAGTACAGTGTTGCTAAAATGTATGGGGGGAGAGAGACAAAATGGCAAATGTAATTAGTTATACTTTGGATGGTGGTGGAGTTTTTTTTTTTTTTGCTGGCTCCTGCAGCAAGTGAAAGATTGAATTTTACTTGATACAGGAGGAGGCCTTAGACTTTTTGGCCTTGAGAGAAATGGTGAAATTCTAAAGGACCAAAATATGATAAAGTTTATCTTTTTCCATGTGTCTGTATGTGTCCTAGATGCAGGCGAATGTTCAAAGAGGGTTAAAGCTACAATCCAATGTTTTTGTCAGAGTGTATTTGTTCAGTGCGGTTGCTGAGGTTGCTGTAGATGTGAATAGTTTGGGAATTATTTTGACATTTAAAAGTAGTACAAAAAAACATAATTTTTGTTTTGCAGACTTCCACAGCAGTCAATTTACACCCCCCCCGCTCTTCAAGTAAAAAGCAAAAAAAAAAGGACTCAACGAACTATAGAAAGGTAATTGATAAATTACCTATCTGTACTGGCATTTAAATACATAAAAAAGTTTAAGGACCTCTCAGACTCACCATCGAACACTTTGTGCTTCGGTTTGCCCACTTTATCCCACCTTTGCTTCTCTACTGCAAGAAACAAATAGACTTTCCTTAAAAACTATTTAAAATTTAAAAAAAAAAACAAGCGGAGAAACCATTAATTGTCTGTAAGGGAAGAATTAAAAGGATCCATACCCAGACACAAACAAACATGCAAACACATATGCTGGTGAGACCAATGTGTGTCTCAAAGGCACTATGGAATAAGCTCCCCATCTATGTGACCCAATTTAAAAGACATCTTGATCACTGGATGAGAAACTACAAGTTCACACCCAATCTAGCCATCATGTAGCTGATGGACAGAAGTTGACAGTAAGTAAATTAATCTCCAACTAACATACCCCCCCCCGACATGCCACTTAGCAACCTTGTTACTAACTACACCTACCATATAGGCATCCAAGGAACTCTGGGACAAAATTGGTTGTGTTGCATGGTTAGGCATATAAAGAAGCTGGTGATCATTAGCGTAGAATAAACCTATGAACTATATATTAACTATATAACATATATATCTATCTATCTATATATATATATATATATATATATATATATATATATATATATTTATATATTCATAAGTAAATAGTGCTGTGCTTCCATATAGATTGTATAAATAGAATTACTGTAGTGAATAAGAAGTAAAAAGTGTGTATAGTAAATAAAAGTATTACTCCAAGAGGGACAAGAGTCGTGATGTATTAGGCAGAGAGAATTCTGCTGGATTGTTGTTAAAACACCAGTTCTTCAGTTGCAACGTGTATAAAGGAGGGTTCTATACTAAACTGTCAGACAGAATTTGGCTTCTCTATGGAAGGGTAATCTAAACCCAGAAGAGAGATTCTTAGAAGCTAGTTGCAAATAGGAAGAAGTTGACTTGGAAGATCTCGAAGAGTCTGGGGATTTTCTTTTATTTTTTTGTTAAAGAATACAAAAGACAATTTATGAACCTGCACTAAGATAGCTTACAGTCAGTATGAGTAACTGCACTCAGAAGTAATAGGAGAGAGGATATATTTTTTTCTAGGATGAGCATGCATATGAAAGTTCTGTTCATCTCTGTACATAAAGCGGAACTTAAGTTACTGTCAGTTCTTACTTTAACTAGTTGGAAAACTATTTGTTTCCCTTTTGCGATCATTTGGATTTCATTTTTTTTCTTTTTGTTTGGATACATTTGGCTTTGAAGTGTAGGATTGATTCATTTTGTTTTGATTCTTGTTCACTTCTATGTACTATTTATAATATTATGGGTCTATATTATAAGCACGAAAGACCTTTTCAGCGAATACGAAAACAGCGACACATATTGCACGAACCACAAAAACACGAACACCCTAAACCGCGAAATTCAAAATATCGAATCGTCATAGTTGGCCAACCCCACCGCCCGCTACATACTACCTACCCAAACAAAATAAATAAACCACATATATAGACTAAACAAAACCCTACTTCTAACCCTACACTAAACCTTGCATACATTACTATCTATGCACTTACCTTAACCAGCACCCTAACCCTAAGGTCCGTAACTATTAAACACTTACCTTAAGGAGCTATACCACAGAAGGGCCAAGTATGATGATTTGACATTTCAAATTTCGCGCTTCAGGATGATTGGTGTTTTCGCGGTTCACTGAATACGTGTCGTTTCCATATTTACGTAAGTGGACCTTCGCGGTTCTAATAGGGAACCTAATAGTATACATTATATATAGTCATTTTTATTGTATCTAATAAAATGTTCATATAATAATATCTCCACTCCACATAGTAATGGACCTAGTGAATGGCAGCCTCTTGGAATTTCTTGTTCTTGCCTCATCTTAATGAAAAGAACATTTTTCCTGCATTTTGAAAAAGCAATAAGAAATTTAATTTAGGATCTGGGATCAGGTCTTTGACTGTAATTGGCTGATTTATTTTTCATTTATTTGTTTTTGAGGAAAGCAATGAATCTACATTCACAATGGAACTGACAGTCTCTTATGTTAATGCAGGCACTGTGCACAGGATAAGATGCATTTTCTACTGTTATAAAAATTTTAGAAGTACAGCTTGCGGATATCCAGGATGGATGACCGGCAATAAGTGAATTTATATGAGGCATTCCATTTGATATTCTAGTTATAGAAAATGTTTACTGTGATTGAAACTTTCAAATATAAGTTGCTGTGATCCATTACAGAATGCTAGAAAGACATAAGAGAAATTATTTAACTCTTTAAAGCCTATAAGACCTTTTTATTTATTTCCAGTTGACACCCATAGCTCCTTATCACATCCAATTCATTTTTGGATCTGGCTTCTTATATTAAATGACTTACCAGCTAATAATAGGCAACATTAGAAAGGGCAATGATTTATAAACAAAATAAATCTATGACTGTAAATCTCTGATGTATAGCAGTGGAGAAATGAATCACTGTTTGCCACTAATTATTCATATTTTCATAACTGAGAGACCCACATGCTGTTAGGGGGCATGATGGAAAATACCATGGAGGGAGACAGGACAATTTGGTTTCAATGTCCATTTATATCACACTATAAAGCAGATATTGCAAGTTGTCTATTAGTAATTATGAAAATAAACAATATATATATATATATATATATATATATATATATATATATATATATACTTAATACTTCAAAAACATTTGACTTAAAAAGACATTCTATGGCATCAGGTGAAACATTGCATGTTGCTGGTGAAAACAGGCTTTGATATTTGCACTGTAAGTTACACATCTTGAGAGATATTCAGTTTTATTTTTATTACAAATTATACAATTAAGCATGCATTTTCATATTTTTGTAAATATCTCGACACATATGCTGTCAGGGGGGAATTTCTTGCTGTCATGTAAAAGCTTATGACTGGTTAATATTTTCCAAGTTATGACAGTTTATTTTTGAAAGATTAGCAAAAAATATAATTCTAGGTCTCTGTGAATTCTTAATATATTCATATTCTATTTTGGATAGACTATGAATACACTGGCTAGTATCACTGTAAAAGTACATTTTACTGATTGCATTAATATTTGTGCAATTTTAATAGGTGCTATACCTCATAAAGTATTTACATTTGTTTATGTTATGCATTTTACTTTGATTTTTCAGAAAATGCTCTATAATGCAGTGATATGCATATGCTCCTAGAGGTGTGACATTCCACACCACATAGGTGTTACTGAGTTCAGATATTGCTACCTTTTTTCAACAAAAACAAGAAAAGTAATAATTTCACAATGACTTCTTTGACAGGTAAATTGGACAATGGACGCACTCATAAAAAATGAAGTTACCAAGAAATTCAGATGGCTAATGCCCACTGAACAAACCATCTGCAAAATATACATTCATTACATTAATATTATAAAAATGGACATTAATATTCAAAAGTGCGCCCACTGATTAGGCACCCAGACAATGAGCTGATTGTAAATTGAGCATATCCCAAAAGCTAAAATAGCAGCTGAAATCTTCTGGATGAACCAGTTTTCTTTTTGAATTTGCTATATTAATTCAGAATAAAATGTTTTACTTGGGGCCAGGAAAACATATGAGGAATAGAGGGAACATTCTGCAAATGTATTGGCAGCTGATCATTCATTCAACTAATCATCATGAGTCTCAACCATCCAGAGATTTTCAAAATGCCCCTGATTTTCTTCATACCTTTGATCTTTCAGACTTTACACTTTTGCTTTTCTGGCAAATTACTGAAAATTTATGTCTATCACTAATAACAGATATTAAAGTTTCATACTTCACACACTTCAGGAAATGCACATTGATGACAAAACCTATTCTTCTACTTTAAAACTGTATTTCTAAATGAATTGTTTTACTTACATTTTGGCTACTGGAAGTGCATTCTCCCCTTTATCCACCTGTAATTTTTGACAATATCCAGAATTCTTAAAAAATGAACTGACACATAAGCAGCAGCAGTATTTGTTAAAAATTAAATAACTCCCCCCATCCCCAGCCCCATCTTATCAGTCATAACATAGGTGCCAAATTGGAATGGAACACAAGAGACTGAAGAGCAGAAATGTTTCATTAAATAATGAGATTACTTTTGAAAGGTAAGCAATCTGTTTCTTAAATAATTTAAATGTCATTTGGATCAAACTACACAAACCACGGGCAAATCTTTAGATTTCAGGGAGCAGCAGAGGAGCCTGCTGAAACTTGATGGACTGGAAAAATAATGCCAACAATGACCTAGAGATCCATTGAGTTTATGATGAACTTACCCATTTGGCCAAGTCACAGCTGAACAAATTACTGTTTACCAGCACAATGGAAAGAACAATATAATTGCTTAAAATGTCTGCTTCTTCCTATGATACTCATACATTCCCTTCAGCTCTCCTGGTTTTACATATATTCATAAAGTGGTAAGGAGTCTATCCACAAAGAAAATATTTCCAGTAAAGTTGAAAGACAGCTGATTTCATTGCAGCAAACAACTCCTCTAAACACGTTAAACAATTATGTACTACATTATATATACTTTTTTTTTACTCATGTAATTTTTTATTTTCAAACAAATTACATTATTGCAGATACAACATAATCTAAATTGTAATACATAAAGAACTATATACACTATTTACATCTGGCCTGCAGGAAAAATCAATAAATGAAACCAGTCTGATTCAAAATACATGAATTACATATATTAACATGCAATTAAGTAAGCATTTACAGTAATCAGAGAGAGGCACTATCCAGTTGCAGTTTTTTCAATAAGATTTAGCACCTTTCTTCAAGGATTATTTATTAACATGTTAGGCTAGATTCTCATTTCTTTAATCTTGATCTCTTTCTGTGCTGTGTCTTTCATTAAAGATAGAAATTCTTTCATGGACAGTGGTGAAGTGGAGTTCCATTTCCTCATTATGCACTTTCTAGCAACTGCTAGAATGGTCCAAAATACATAAAGATTGTCCCTCTTCAAATGAGGACCTTCATTTATATTTAGTACCACTAAACTTTAGATAATACAAAGAAATCTGAGACTAGAGATTGTAAAAAATTATTATCATTCCAGAACAGTTTTATACTAGTGCACACATATAATATGTATCCATTCTGCCCTGCATGCTTGAAAACATCTCCAACATAAAACATTACTACAAGTACTAAACTTTGCTATTTTATCTGGTGTTAGGAATGTTCTATCAAGAAATTTCCAAGTATAAATTCTCCAATGTTGTGACAAAGAAGTTAATTTAACAGAAAACAAGAGATTATTTTTAATTTCTGTAGTTAGAGATAAGGAATGCCCATTTGTAATATAATTCCAATATTTTTCTTGAGGTCATATTTTATATGTTATTAAAATTTTATATTGGCTTGAGGTGATGCTATTCAAGTTGAAATTGTTATAATCAATTTCATTTAAATAAGTGACAAACTTTGGTTTTCCTTTGAAAGAAGAGCTATTAATTATTCTACATAAATCATGGGAATATGACAGAACACTTTGTAGAAGTAGTCAGTCTTGTGATGATAGTTTAAACTGCATTACAATGTCTTGTCCATCTAGTACCTTATGTTCATTCATACAATGTTGCCAACATATGAAATTTTTAGATTCCCAGATATTTAAAGTATTTCTATGCAATTTGTCAGTACATTTTTTGTAATACTAAAGGAATCAATGTCTCAAACCAAGGCTTTATCTCTATATTCATGTTAATAAATTTCCTGAATGTATTAAATATAAAATTAATGGAATTTAATTTTGTAGGTTTTGATATATTATATTGTATACTGAGAAATAGGGCATACCATAACTTATTAAATTGATTGGTTAGTGGAAAGTTAACTGAAGTACGAATTTAATTTAATAATATGATTAAATGTAAGCACTTCCAGTTTGCAGTAAAACTGGGGTCTACCCAGTTTATAATGGTTCTAATTGTAGACTCCTTGTTATATGTTTCTATATCAGGAAATTTAATTCCTCCTTGTTCCCAACGTCTAATATAATGAGTAAAAGATATTCTGTTTTTATTTTGGAAATCATAAAAATTTTAATAAAAGAGAGTTAATGTTTTTAATAAATTTTCTGCTTGGGATTATACACATGGCTTGTGAGATATAAAATATTTCCGATAAAAGCATCATTTTTATTAGTTGTAATCTGTCCTTAAAGGTTATAAACATTTTATTCCACATTTCTGTATGGATTTCAATTATTTTTATAATGTTACTATAATTCATGTTTATTGTTCCTTTAATAGTGGTGCATAGAATAATGGCTAAATAATAACATTAGATACTTGGTTGTCAATAATGCGATTTTTGCCAGCTTGTATTTTTTTCTTTTTTTTCAAAAACAAGAATTTTGATTTTTGTTTATTAAAGTGCAAAGCAGAAACTGAATGAAACTTCAATATTAATAGCTCTAACTCATTTAGAGTTGTTTTAGAATGAAGGTGAGTAGTATGTCATCTGTGAATAACATTCCTTAATAACATGCCAAAAATGTCTATAGCTATCGCAAAAAGAATTGGGGACATGGGACAGCCTTGTTTGGGGCCCTTAGTTATAAGGAGGGACTCCAAAGTAAATGTGCTTATTATTATATAGGCTCGATTGTTTATATATATATATATATATATATATATATATATATATATATATATATATATATATATATAAATATATAATCACCACTCTGTTAGTGCACACAAAAATGGCTTCCAAAATGCTAAAACTGTGCATGGATAGTAATAGCAATGACCAACAAGACCCAGCACTAGTTTGCATTCATATTTAGGAAAATAATACCATACTGAGCAAGAAAAAGAGTTTGACCTGCTCTTTCTTCAAAGTTTATTTGTATTCCCTTTATATTCCATGGCTTAGGATAACGGCCACGACACCACAGCAAACTGGTTTCACCCAGTAGGCATCATCAGTGCTAAATAACCTGGATTTCCAACTTCAGTCCATTTATATATGCATCACCTCTCATTCTTAAAGTAACATTAACATGTATAGCACACTATACCCCTTTTTAAACTATGAAAACATTGACATATATACAATTTTAAGTACAACAGACAACAAGTAAACATAATAAACAAGAAGCATAAACAGCACTCCAACTGGAGTGCTAATCATATACATACAGATATACATATCTGCACATAAATAATATAAGTGATATAAATTGTAGAAGAACCCATTGTGCTTTGTATAAGCATAATTTGGAGAATACTGGAGCACACTTTATTTTTGTAGGAATAGATGGAATTTTGGATGACAATATTACTATCACAAAAAAACATAAAATATTGGATAATAAAGAAAAAAAAATGTGGAAACTTAAGTTGGGAGTTCTCTACAAACCAGGATTGAATGTAAATCTATAGTTTACATTGCCTTTAATATACAGATATGTATATTAGTCAGCACATCACATTTTTAGAATAATTATTTATGTGCAGTTATGTATATCTGTATGTATATGATTAGCATTATATTATTTATAAACACAATTTGATCTTCATCTATTATCTGTGATTGTGTTTTTTTATGTTAACAAGTATGGGCATAAATAGTTTGTAATCATTATTTAAAATGGGTATTGGTCTATAAGAGCTACAGTGCATGTGATCTTTACTTTCTTTTAGAACTGGAGTAATTAAAGAATACTTCCAATAAGGTGGCATGATACCCTGGGTCTGTACTTCAATTAGTGTTTTGTGAAAAAAAAGGAGGTAATAGAAGGGGGGATCATATACATTTCTATAATTATACCATAAATTCCTGGTGCTTTATTAGACTTACTTTCTTTAATATTGTCTATGACTTCTTGATATGTTATTTTATTTTGAAGGGATGATTTTAATTTTTCTAGAATTTTCTAATATTAGAAATGATTGAATCCAAATATGAGAAGCTATCCACTGGAGTGTTTGATTTATAATTCTCAGAGAAATGTTTAAAGGCATCAAGAATATCTCCTATATCTTCTTTTTCTCCTTCATGAAGTATGTTTACAATACCTTTAGTCTTTGATTGGCATTTAGCCCTCATTGATAAGTTATGCAAATGTTTAGATGAAGTAACAACAGTGAATTTTTAGTTTTTCTAATATGAAGTTAGTTTATGTGTTAATATTTCAGTATACTTTTTATTTAATTCTTCTTTTTTCTTTGTATCAATAGACATGTCTGCTATACTATTGGAGTTGATTAATAACAGTTGACATTGCATGCTTTTTAGTTCTGATTCCCATTCTTTAAGCTTATTTTTGAACCATATCATAGTTTTATCATATATATATATATATATGAGACTTTAAGGAGTTCCAGATAATTCTGATATTAATCTCTGGTGTATAATTAGTTTCAAGAAAAAAAATGGAGTTTAGAAGCTAACCAAGCTTTAAATGCTTTAAGTTTTGTGATGTAGGCTGGGATTCTTATAGTAACAATTCATCTATTATAGTCAGTTTGAAGCTTCAGCAAAAGTGAATTATGATCCAAAATGGGGCAAGGGAGGATGGCGAAGTATGAAATTTTTCTGTTTAAATCTTGTAAAACATATATTTTGTCTATTCTAGTCTCTGAGTGTCAAATCTATAATCCTGATGAGAGAAACTTAATGAATTGTTTAGATTTATATTAAAGGTGTCAGATAAATTAAGTAGTTCAGATCACTTTTTGAAGTGCTTTGCAGTAGAGGTTAGACACAAAGGCCTTTTATCAGTGGTTTCTGAGCTGTCCAAAATACAATTTAAATCTCCTAATATTATATTTCCTTTATAATTATTGATAATTAAATCTAAATGCTTTTCAGCAGTTCCCACATCCATGCCCAGAAACCAATATAGATTTACTAAAGTCCAGAATCTATTATGAAATTTTAATATAACAAAGGATATAAGGCCTTCTTTATCTCCATATTTTTGAATGATTTGTGGGTTAACAATATTTTTTCCGAAGTATCATAGCTCCTCTTGTCTTAGATTTATGAGAAGAATAGGCTAAAATTAAATAATTATTTGGGTACCATATATTACTATCTTTAGTGCTGAAATGTGTCTCTTGGGAAAGACCACTTGAGCTTTATTAAATTTTAAATATCTTATTAAGTTTGATCTCCTTCTTGGGTTGTTCAATCTATTAATGTTTAAAGATAAAGGTAATAAATCCATGTGAGATTTTGGATGAAGTTATAGATTGAATATAAGTATCTTTTCCTCATCACCCAATCTCTCTCTCTCTCTCAAATCATATGTGAGGCAGATATTAATATATGCACATGTGATTTTCAAACCAGTTTCTTTTACTTTCAAGTGCTTAGCAAGTGCTAAAACAGGCCTAGAAAAAATACATTCTGAAAAATAAAGTATAAAGCATAGTAAATCTAAGACTAATACATTTCTATTTCAACCATGGGATGACTAACACTCCTAGTCCAATAGATAAGCATTGATCCATTGGTCTAACTTTCTTTCCTCAAAGAAAATAAACGTACTCCCTATTGAGCTCTAAATAAGAATTAACAGTCTTTTTCATATATATTCTATAAGATGAGATAGCACAACTATAATTTCAACAATCCACTCTTATATATACTTAAGTTACAAAGTTCACTACTCTAATTCATAGG
This sequence comes from Protopterus annectens, assembly GCF_019279795.1. Lineage (NCBI taxonomy): Eukaryota > Metazoa > Chordata > Ceratodontiformes > Protopteridae > Protopterus > Protopterus annectens. Next base: position 1,445,235,442 of record NC_056739.1, on the reverse strand, counting down.
ATCATAGGAAAATACTAGGCTATTGGCCCTGAGGCCCTTACAAGCCTAGCCAAGAATTTAGCCCATGTCCCAACAAGTCAGCACCCTATGCCACTGTTCAGCAGGGAAACAGGTAGAATCCCATGGATGTATTTTCTGTTCCCCATCCAGTTATCCAGGTTGAGCTTAAAAAGGGTAATGAGGTACTATGCTTAATGTGGAGTGGGAGTCTATTCCACAAAAGGGGACGTCAATGGTACACAAATCTGTTCCACCAAGTCCTATTGATGTCACAGACCAGTTTGAGGTCACATGTGTGGGTTACTCAAGTGGAGCTTGATTTGCAGATATGCAGCAGTGCCATCAGGACAGGGTCTGAGATTGCTTTGTATGCCAGACAGAGGTGACTTCTTTGGCATCTGTAAGAGACTGAGTAGATGGACAGGGCTTTTAGCCTATCTGTATAGGGTAGATGTTTGAGGACCTGGATTCTCCAGATGAGGAACGTCTGTGGTATCTTCAGCTGCTGCATGTGCTTTGTGAGGTACATGCTGAAAGGAACATTGTACTCAATACTGGGTCTTATAAGGGAAGAATACAGGGATGTCATGACCACCTTGCCCCTGGATGAGAAACTCTTGCTAATGAGGTGGGCCATGTAAAAAGCTTTCTGTACACTGGCGGCAATATAGTGGTCAAAAGTCAGTTTTCTTTCAACCTGGGTGCCCAGGTCCCTCACAATTGATTTTATGCTTAGAACCTTGTTATTAATGTGATAACTTGTGAGGACTTCCCTCTCCCCAAAAGGGATGATAATGCATTTTTTGGCATTCAGTTTGAGGCCATGTTTCTGGTACCAGTCATGTGTTTGGGTGAGACCCTCTTGGAGGATGTCCACATCACTAGGGGAATTGATGAGAGCACCCAGCTTGCAGTCATCTGCAAACTTGGTCAGCCATAGCCCACTTGATTTGGCCTGCACTTCCAAGAAGTATATCCCAAAGAGCAGAGGACCCAAGACCAATTCCTGGGGTAAACCGTTTGTTACGGGTCTACTACTTGAGGTGGCTTCCCCTATTTTGACTAGGTGGGTTCTATCAGTGAGCCAGTTTGCTACTCATCTGGTAACATATGGATTGATTCCTAGTTTAGAGAGTTTGTCTATTATACCTGAGTGTGGAATAGTAGCAAAGGCTTTGGCCAGGCCAAGGTAAGCAGTGTGCACCATCTTCCCCTTGTCTATGGCCTTGGTGACTGTCTCAAAGAAGTCAACGAAATTTAACATGCATGACCTCCTGTTGACAAAACCAAACTGTGTCGAATCAGGTGTCTGGAGATTGCCAATGTCCTTGCTAATGAGGTCCATGATGATCCACTTCATGGCCTTGCAGATCAAGCTAGTTAGGCTGATAGGTCTATCATTTCCTGGATGAGTGGATTCTCCCCCTTTATGCAAAAGGATGACAATGGCTGTTCTCCACTCGACTGGGATGAAGCTGGTACTCACTTTTTGGTTGAATAGGGAGCCTAATGGGGCTGCAGGTGCTTGCCTGAGTTACAAGCCTCAGTAAGAAGCTGAGATCCCTCATAAAATTCTCCAAAGCTATTTACGAAAATAAAACTGCCAAAGATTCCAAAGACAACCACAAGGCATTATATAGCTATGTGAAGAATCTAAATGGCAATACTCAGATCTGCTCTGAGCTACAACAGAATGGCATTAAATATACTGATCCCAAGGATATTGCTAATATCCTGGCAGATCTGTTCAGTGCAAATTTTACCCCCCTCTTACCTCCTAAAGGGCCCATCTCAGTAATGAAAGATTGACAAATTCCGGTAATAATGGCCACACAGGTAAAAAATGCACTCTCCAAAGCTAAGAATACAGCATCCATGGGACCAGACGACATTCCAGGCTGTGTACTACATGAACTACAAAATGAACTGGCACCTCACCTAAGTGTCATGTTTAATTAAAGCCTCACCTCAGGCTTCATGCCCACTGAGTGATGCACAGCTACAGTTATCCCACTCCACAAGGGGGGATCCATATTGGATCCCAGAAACAACCACCTCATCAGTCTGATGAGCCTGATCTGCAAGGCCATGGAACATATTATCATGGAACTTATAAATAAAGACATTGGCAACTTTCAAACACTGGACCCCGCGCAGTTTGGGTTCGTGAAAGGCTGATCTTGTCTCCTGAACTTGACTGACTTCTTTGAATCAGTCTCCAGTGACATGGACAAGGGTAAAGTGGCCCACACAGCCTATCTGGACCTCGCCAAGGCCTTCAGCACCATCCCCCACTCTGGAATCATAGATATACTTACTAAGCTGGGCATTAATCCTTACGTCACTCGATGGGTTGCCAACTGGCTTACTGACAGAACCCACACTGTAAAAGTAGCCGACTCCCAATCCAGCTCCAGACAAGTGACAAGTGGAGTACCTCAAGGGTCAGTTCTGGGACTGCTCTTGTTTGGCATCTACTTCTCTGAAGTACAGGCCAACACTAAGGGACTCTGGCTAACAAAGTTCGCAGATGACTGCAAACTGGGAGCCATTATTGAATCCCCAAATGATGTGGATATTCTACAAAAGGGCCTTACAGAAACAGATGCTTGGTGCCAGAGCCATGGGCTCAAGCTCGAAGCAAAGAAATGTATAGTTATCCCATTTGGGAAAAAACATGTACCCATGAATTACCACATAGGTGGCAGTACACTAAACACCAAAAGTGTGATAAGAGACTTAGGGACACAGGTGGGCAGTGGTCTCACCTTCAATAATCACATCACCACAACTGTCAGGAAATCCTTCTATGTGGCATACCTCATCACTAAGGGCTTTTCATCCAAAAAAAAGGAGGTCATTATCCCACTGTACTCATCCCTTATTAGACCCATTATAGAATACAATGCCCTGTTTGGTATGCACCTCTCAAGACATCTTGCAACAATTGGAAAGGCTGCAGAAATACCTCACTAAAAGAATCACAGGCCTAAAGCAGATGTCCTACACTGACCGTCTAAAAAAACTCCACCTATACTCTGTTGCATATTGTCTACTCAGAGGCGATCTCTGCTTAACATACAAGGCCATGTCAAACCCGGAGCTGTTGGACATGCTACACTTAAAGAAATCCCAATCCCTCAGAGACACACACTCCAGGGATCTAAACCTTGTCATCACAATGAATAAAACATGCTGGAGGGATAGGTTCCTGACCCAGAGACTCCCCATACTCTGGAATAGACTGCCCATACATATGGCCTCTTTGGCCCTCTTCAAAAGGAACCTTGATGATTGAATGGGAGATAGGAAATTCACTCCGGTGATCACGTCAGTCACCCTCCTAGACAGGGGTCTAGGGAAGTAAATACTGCGGGAAGAAATACTCAGATAATTGTTATGGCTAGGCTTGTATAGGCTCTAGGGCCAATAGCCTAGTACCAACCTATGAACCTATGTAGGATTCAGCCTGGGGTGTTATCAGGTCCCATGGAGGCTGTATTTTTTGCCTTTGAGAGGGCAATGATGACTTTCTCCCTAGAGATAAGGGGAGGGGCGCAGGTACTTGGGATGTCCTGTTTTACTGATGGGGGGAAAGAGGAGTGAAGTTTGCACTGAACCTGTCTGCCAGCAGGTTGGTTATATCTGCAGTATTTGCGTATATGGTGTCCTTTATTTAAACAAACTGAATGTCATTAGAAATCTTTATGTATAATTTTCAAGGAATTGATATCATTTTCCTGAAATATTTCTTCCAATCAAATTTATATCTAAAGTGAGCCTTTCCATAACTTATGATTGGAATATGTCACTAGTTCTATCTTATGATTAGTATTTTGGCAAGATTATAATTTGTATTTACAGATCATTATAAGAGATACATCTAAGCATTTTCCTTCTTATGCGTTACTCTCGAAGGAACAGATTTACACCTAACATACAGACCTATTGTTTTGTCCAAGGTATTCAACAGTGAATGAGAACACATAATAAATAGAATAAAAATAAAAATAATAATAAGCATTATTGGTTATAAACATATATTACCATAAATCAACTTGGGTTTAATATTTCCTGACGCAAGTACAACAGAATTAATAATTTCTATAAATTCAGAACTTTCAGCATTAGTTAACTTATATTAAGCATTTTTGAATATTACCTAACAGTTTTGACAGTTATTATTTTTCAGTGTATCAAGGAAACCTAGGCATTGGCCCTTTCATAAGTATGTGTTTCTAAATATCAAAGCTTTTCTGATCTTTCTTATTCGATGAGAAGTTGTAGTCAGTTTTCCTACATACATAAAGCCTATATTTCCAAAGGACGGTATCACTATGTTGCTAGTAGTTACTGCCTAATCAGTTTCTATTGTCAGTTGTACTTAAACTTCTAATTAACAGGCTTAAACAATTAGGTAGTAAATGTATCATAAGTCAAAGCAAATGAAACAATACTATACTACAATTTAGTTTTGTTGCATATATCCATGTGAAGCATCCATTGTGAGCATGGCAAATTAGAAGTTCAGTAATTAGGTATAGGGTGAACCTGTCTTTCATAATAATACCATGAAGTATAGAGCAACTGTCCTGAATAAACTAAAAGGAGAAAGGTAATAATGAGGTTATTTTCAATATATGTTACTATCATCTCATATTATGACTAAATGAGTTCTATACACTGCTCAAAGAATGCATAAAATAAATATCTACTCCCTTAAAGAAATCTATTAAGTTATCAACAGACAGCTTTACCCAGCTATCCTGTTAGTTATGATCATACAAACTTAAAATAACCAAGTAAGCCAGAAGCAATATCAAATCTTCCTTACTGCTAACACTTATGTTAATAAGTCACTTAAAATGTTCAAGAATAGATAATTTGAAAAAAAATGATATTAAATATATTCCATTGCTTGTATTAACTTGATATGGACTATGGTATAACGTACTGAAAAAAAATTATCCAAAATCAGTTTCTAAAATAAAATTAGAACAAGGTGCAACCTTCTGCAAACATGCATTTTACGAGCTTTGATGAAAAAATACAATGCTTACTCTTGTCTTTCACATCAGATATACTGAAATAGGTGTCAGACTAGCAGTTTAATAATCCAGTCTAACTTACAACTACATACACCTACTTACTCCAAAACATTTTCTATGCTGTACATGTTACTGTTCATTTTAACTAAGTACAGGAATTTCTATATGTATCACTATAAACTATACTAGAGAACATTCCACAATATAGTTATTATAAGTCAGTAAAATGCATAACTGAATCCATTAAATTAAAAAAGTCATATTTTAATGTACTGTTTCTTTAAATGCAGATAATCATAGATTAATTGCATAAAACATTTACTTATATGATGCATTTTTCTGTTTACTTTAATTAAATCTCAAGTTCTGCTGCTTGTAGTGTATTAAATTAGTTTTAATTTATAAAATCTAGTTATAAATGGTATATATTGATTAAATTTACTTCTATTAGTGTTCCCATGCATCTAGATGCTATTTACTCCATAGGGGACCAAACTATTCACTGTATCCTTTGGAAATGTTGTTGTTTGTCTTTTCGGCTTTTCCCAGTTAGGGGTCACCACAGTGGAACACTGGTCTGCTAATTATTGGCAGTAGATTTTTTTTTTTTGGTGCCGAGTTGCCAGCCCGACACTCAACCTACAACACATCTACTAAAAAGTTCTCCTTACTTCCTTTCAAAACAGTGAAAGAGGCCTCATCCTGAACTGCTAAGCCGAGACTAAGCAAAAGAACAAAAGCTCGTGGCCCCTCATAAGGTATATAAAAGCTTCACCTCTTTGCTAGAAATGAAATCTTTTGGTTTTGAGTTAAAAGGAAAGGAAAACATTTTGAAAATGAAGTGTATGAAGTAAATGAAGCTAAATAAAGTAAAAAGCCCTTTATTTACAGTTATCAGCTCTTAAAACATGAAAAGAGTATAATAATCACGTCTGTTTTCATGGGAAGCATATTTTAAGCAGCAGAACAGTAAATTAATGTTTAAATTGCAGGTTAGTAGTTTGGTGTCTAGGAATATTTTCCCTTCCCCTTTCCAACATTCTGATTACATATAATAGATGGAGTTCTACGTGTATGATTACCATATTTTAAATTCTCTAAAGGGATCAGGCAATAAACTACATATTTCATAAAAGTGACACGTTAAAGGCAGTGAGACCAAGCATTATGCTAATCATTGTGATAGATGTGGCTTCTTATGGCACTACTTGGTTAAATATAAAGGAACCTTTACTAACATAAAACACACATACACACACATTCATTTTAAACTGTTTAAATAAAACTTTGTTGTTTCGTTATAAATCTTGCAGAGTTATTGCTATTTATGTCAGATAGCATGGATATAAACAATACTTAGAATGTTTTTTTCAATATTTAGTGGTTAATACTAAATATTAACAAGTTATTTAGAAATGTTAAATGTTAAATACGTGTTTCCAATAGTAAAAGGATGAATGCATATGTCCATCATGTTGCTAATAATGGGTTTGGACCTTGATATTTGTTAATGATGATCAGATCAAGTCGAATTAAATGGAATAAATTATGACATAATAATTAATACATAAAGCATTTAGAAGTTGATACCTTGAGAAAATTGATGTTATTAGCTGCTGTGGAGGCTGTTTTTTGTTTCTTCTTTTTAACATCCAACCAAGTATTCTTTTCTCTGATTTTTTTAAGGAAGGAGTAGAGCAGTCCATTTCCACTGGTATATAGTTATTATGTTGTTTTTTGGATGAAAAGGGATGCTTCTTCTATGTTGTTAAAAGTTCTCACTTCATTAGCCAGACTGATTTTAATTTGTATTGGTTAGGTTAGTTGTGCTTTGAAGTTTATTCTACTTGAGTAGTTTTTTTAGTGGCCAGCATTTCTTCCTCAAATGAAGCACTTTAAGGGACTTTTTCTCCAGCTAGTTCTGAGCACTAGTTTTTTGTCTAAATAAGACATGAATTTTATCACACTTGATCTGAGAGGTAATGAAGGTGATGTTGGTATTGCCTTCCCTATTGCTCTGTGTGCTCGTTCAATTCCATATGAGAAACCTTCCCGTAAGTTTAAAATTTCTGGTATCCAATTATTTAAAAAAAGACATATCATCCTCACTTTCACTTGTTTTGTGTAATCCAAAAATTTGAATATTTGTTCTTCTTTCCCTCTTTTCCAAATCATCTATTTCGTTGAATAGCTAGGTATTATGCTTTAGACGGAATTCAGTTTGAGTTTCATCTTCTGTTAATCTCCCATCTATATCAGTTAAGGATGTCTCTATGTCAGTTAATTTTAACTGATATTGTTGGACCATTTCTTTACAGGCATCTATTTGCTTCTGGAAGCTTTCTTTGAGATTTTCTAAGTTTTCTTTGAAGTTATCCATTTTTAGAGACAGTTCCTGTAAAGTGGTAGACACCACCTGCAGTTCCTTATTCAGAGAAGTTTCAGAATGTGAGTTCTTAGTACTGCTCATTTTCTCAATGTATAAAAGTCTCCAGTATAAATTGACAGGAAAAAATCTATACAAATTCACCAAAGTCACAGGTTTTGAGTATTAGATTATTATTAGTGAAATTTGATAAGTTTTGTTAAGAAAGAATAATTATTTTCATGTATTTTGCAATAGTTTAAAAGAGCTCTGAAAACAGGGTCTCTATTAGATAAACAAAAGTTTATCTAATCGAATGTTGACATCATCAAGAATCCCGGAATTCGAAATCGCAATTGTGGGGGGATGTGCCTCCCATACCTCCCACTAAATATATATTCCAATTCTGAGATCACACTACAGTGAGGAAAGGGCAAATATTCCCATCTTCACTGTATCACGCTCTCACAATTGCGATTTTGAGTTCCAGGATTTCCGATTATGTCAGCTTTCGATTGGATAATCTTTCATTTATCTAATATAGACCCCTAAAAATATGCTGCTTTCAGTACAGCACCTTGTCTCCGCTCTTCCTGCATTATATATTTTGATTGAGACTAATTATTCAAATGGTGCCTTTGTTAATGGTCACTAGATTGACCAAAAGTTTTTGGTTGTTGGTTTTCCTCTTCTATGCTTTAGATGAAATAAAGTTTCCCAACCATTTCACTAACTTAAAAGTCCTTTACTCTATAAATGTTGCTAGTAGGAGGGTTCATAACCTCCTGCCCTTTAGACATGGTACATATTAATGGCATTTACTTTTCTCAGTTCATATCTTGAATGTCTATTGGGAAGAATAAAAAAGAATGGACAGAATAATTCCAAAAGTAGTTAAGAAATTCTCTGTCAAAGTCCAAGTTTATACAGATGATACCCCTCAAAGAGTTCACTTTCCACTTGACTTTCTTGCAGTATTTTTATAATTATTGAGGTATGTTATGCACTACCAAGCCCCCGCTTACACATATCATGGGTACCAGAATTTGTCAAAGATTTGGGATGCTTGGCTAGTCTTAAAAATACTTTTGTGGTCATTAGCCTTGAAAACACCTATGAACCTGTAAGAGTCTGTGTGTGAGCTGCACATTTCATGCATTCATGCATATCAGTGAATACTGGGGTTGGCGACTGCAATACTATAAAGGCCCATGATGTGACCCTAACTGAATTTATTTGTTCATTGGCTGAGGTTCAAAACTTTCACACAGCACTTTGAGATTTACCAGTGTTTATGTGAAATTCTTTGCCTTGGCTTTCTCCACTTTCTCATGGATAAACCCATCTCCACCATCAGATTCCACCCCCAGGATTTACAGCTGCACTATCCACTAACTGAACTTCCTGGCTAAGAAAATTTGAAGTCTATAACCTATATTTTTGTACTGGTACTTATATCTCCGAACTACATTGTATCATGTGTAATTATCTATCTATCTATCTATCTATCTATCTATCTATCTATCTATCTATCTATCTATCTATCTATCTAAATATCTTTTCCCTAAAGTGAATGTTTTCTACTTCTTTGGAAAGTGGCATCTGTGTTGTACCTTAAGTATTTTCACTCACCTTCATTTCTGAAGATTCAATGACGGTTTACATCCTTTGGTGGTTTGGTCTCCACAAAAGCATGAGTTCAAGATGACAGGGCACATGCACAACTCTTATTTCCTGACAAAACAGATGTTAATGTATGGCTACTGCAATGAGTTTTCCACTGAAAGAGCAAAGACCGGGTGAGTAATGCAGACAGAAATCACTTTTCTGGGAGGAAGTGTCCCCTACTAGTACTTGTTTCAGGAAACTGGCACCTGGCTTCACTTGCATCACAGCCATGTCATACCATAAAGCACCGACATGTTTGATAGACTGGACGTGCCCTGCAGTAGTAGTGTGCTATTTTACAGGACAGTTCATAAGTGCAAATTCACACACAGCTTTCAAGCTCTTATTTCCAGAATCTGGGACAAATAAAAAAAAATATTTTCAGCTAACCTGTTTAGAGTTACTGATTTAGTTTTTCTTTACTTGTTGAGTTTGCACTTTAAATCATTTTAAAGGTCCCTATTTTATTATTTTATTTTGTTGTTGCATTATAGTCTTAAGCAATAATTTTGAGTTTTTACATTAAGTGGACTGGGATGGCCCATCTGGTGGCAGTAGGTGGTGGCCTGCACTATCTGAGTTAGGAAATATATAAGAAATCTGTAAGTTTAATCATTTTATTGTCAAGATGGCTTAGAAGCCAGTTTTATGTGCATCTACAAATGTTGGTGTAATGGCACACCACTGCCAGCATGCAACACTGGCTAGTAGGGTCCTGTATAGATGCAGACAACTAGGAACTATATTTTCCCTATAGAAATCACCTCTGAACCTGTACCGGTAACTCAGGCAGTGTAGACCAGCTACTTTGCACATTGTGTAGCACAGAGCAGGTAGTTTGTGCATTGAGGAGCACTGCACCTTGAATTTAGCATTGTATAGCCTAGTCCAGGCATGGGCAAACTACGGCCCAGGGGCCACATGCGGCCCATTAAACGTTTTGATTTGGACCGCCAAACTTGAAAAAATTTAATAAATTAACCTTGTTAATGTTTTATTTCCCCTGCAATTCTGATGTTTCCTCACTAGACGGCGCACTCTAGATATATTGGCTTTGTTGAGGTGAAGCGTAGGCCTATTACTCCACGTTTGCACTTTACCCTTTGACCCACCGCCCCTCTATAAAGATGAGCGGACCCAAGAAAAGGAAAGTGGACAGAGAATGGCGAGTGTTCAATAAGGAGTGGACAACTAAATATTTTTTCACTGAACACCTATCATCTGCTGTTTGCCTGATATGCCAAGAAACTGTGGCGGTTTTTAAAGAGCATAATATTAGCCATCACTTTGCCACAAAGCATGCTAATTATGCTAGCAAGCTCTCAACAAAAGAACAGGAAGCTGCTGCTGAGAAGGTGGCAGCTAATTTGAAGGCTCAGCAAAGTTTTTTTCACCGTCAAACTGCCATTCAAGAGTCAAGTACCAAGGCCAGTTTTATGCTTTCATTCAAAATAGCAAAGGCCAGCAAACCACTGTCTGAGGGTGAGTTTTTAAAAGAATGTATGGTAGAGACAGCAGGTATTTTGTGCCCGGAGACCAAAGACAAATTTGAGAAAATCAGTTTATCATGGCGGACAGTGACTCGCCGTGTGGAACTAATACAGTGCGCGCAGATCAAATATAACGCTTCACAGACTGACTTGCTGCAACTGTTTCGTCCTTGCACTGGTCGTTGTTGACTTTTGGCACCAGGGAAACAAATTGAATAAAAGGAACAGGACAAGTACATCTGCATCTCCTACTGTTTTTGAAAAAAAAGACAGTCAGGAGGAGAGTGATGGTGATATCATGAAGGATAACATAGCTTTCAGTGCTTTAAAATAAAATGGTCATTTATTTGATTTTCAGTGTTTAAAGACTCATTTCGAAGTCAGAGATTTTATTGTAATGCTTTTCTTCATTTTCCATGGAAATTAAAGCACATGTTTTCTCCATATCCCAATATGTGTATTTTTCCCCCAATGAGGTGATGTTTTCAAAGCATGCCATCTATCTGCTCCTGTTCCGGCCCCTTTGTCAAATGTTAGAACTCAATGTGGCCCACGAATCAAAAAGTTTGCCCACCCCTGGCCTAGTCTCTACCTCCAAAAGCACCCATCATCAGCTGACTATTAAACCCTCACACACTTTACCCTTGTAGCTCACCCAGTAAGAGACCTGGCATTATGGATATCCACTTTCTCAATTTCTCTGCAGCCAATTTGGTGGATATGCTTATAATGGAACAATGTAACAATTGTCTAATGTTCACAGGAAACTATAATTCCTCAAAGGCACAAATACAGTATGCAAGAGATTCATATACACAATGTCATATACAGATACTCATAACAACAAACTGGTTGTCAGAAACACACACATGCTACCAACCACACATAGTATATACCCCAGAGATAGATCCACTTATGCTGAGGCACTTAAAACAATCTTCCCAAACCCTAAAGACCTCCTAAACATTCCAGCTGCACAAATTATGCTCAGCAAACCTGAAAGCACTCAACACAAGCAACACCTAACACTGCACATACAGCCACACCCAGTGGTGCCTCAACTATCAATCCCATAAGGCAAGCCAATATGCTTACCCAGGACTCCAGTCATAGGGACTTCACTGTATGACATACCAATGCACCACTCACTAGGCTGAACAAGGAGAAAGTAATAGTCAATTACCTTTCAGGGGTCAGGATACAGTAAGTTACACATACACTCAAATCACTGCATCACTGGTACCAGTATGATTCAGTCATGGTCCATGTAGATGTAAATGATGTACCTTCCTAGACTATATATAAAGAGAGACATTATGGAGCTCTCATACTATGTATCACAGGCTAAATGTCCAGCACTGAGCAGCATTTTAACTTCATCAAGGATGATTCTAAACTATGAATAGATGATTTTCAATTTCAATAATCAGCTTAGTTTCTGGTGTCAATCTAGGGGGCTACAATATCCGTTAGTGTAAGAAGACATGGTTAACAAACCACACTGCTTTGCCAAGGATGGTATGCACCTGTCCCCGCTATGCTTTTGAATATTAGCTAAGATATTCTTCTCCCTCATAGATACTTTTTTAGGCAATGCCAAATTGACAAACCTTCCAACACAGCAAAATCTTAAGGTGTTACTGCTCAATGTCAGGAGTCTAAACTAGAAGCTCCACTCCCTCCAAGCTCTCCTAACCTTTTAAAAAGTGGGCATATGTGCAGTTACTAAGACATGGTTTAAAGCTGCATAGAGTACTCTGGCAATGCAAGGCATTAGTGCCTTCCACACATTTATACCAGCAAATTCACATATAGGGACTAAAGGTGGAGATGTCTTAATCTACATCAATAACAAACATACCTGTAGGTTGGCTAAACAGGGTGACCCACTAGAGTTCCTCTACATCCAGATAATCATTGACAAAGTCCCATACCATATTTCAGCATGTTGTAAGTCACAATATATGCCCCATGAAGCCCATAGCTCATACTTAGACCTACTGGGGACACTCACCAGTCTACCAAATAGCATACCCATGGGGGAATTTAATTATCCATCTATAAAATGGAAATCCTACACTAACCCAAATTTGTAGGTGCAGAGATTCCCAGTTTTCGTAAACATAAATACCCTGGACCAGTTAGTGCATATGCCTACTAGAGATACAATTATATTGAATGAGGTAGTCACAAAGTGGGAGAATGTTGCACCCCTGACACCTTTGTGCCCTCTCTGGTAAGGTCAGACCACAAAGCAGTCTTCTTCACAATTTGCATCAATTATGTAATCCTCCAGCATACCATGTAACAAGTACAGAATACTCCAAGGCAAACTACTTTCTTTATTAAGTGATAACCTGTCAAAATTTCATGCCCCTCCAAACCCAGGTGACACAGCAGCCTATGCGGAATTATTCACAGAAGCTCTGCACAACAATGTTAATGACAGCATAAAGGCTACTATGCCTACCAGAAGTAAGCCCAAAACTAACTAAAAAAAATAAACCACCCCAGTGAAATCCAAAATTAAGCAGGTTGTGCAATGAAAGAAAATAAAGTCATTGCTAAGATTAGGAAGTTTAACGCCAAAAAAGATATAGTCTCTCATCAAACTGAGCAGACAACATAGAAGACTTGTTAAGTCCAACAACACAAATTTTGAGGTAAACATAATGTTCCAAGCCAAGCACAACCACAAAGTCTTATTTAGCTAACTCCCAAATCTCAAAGGCAACACACAACAGTTACCTCAACGTTTGGTAAATGGAGCCATGTTTATGGATCTTGGAGGTATAGTAAATATTCTCACTGACAAATTCAACTCAAACTTTCCTAACCTGTCACCCCAGCCACCCCCCCCCCACAAGAAATACTAACATACCTCCTCTAACTATCAGTGGGAAGCAGGTCTTAGATGCCCACTCTCTAAGGTCAGGAATACAGTTTTGATTGGCCTCTGTAATACCAAAGGCTGCCAACTAATTATCCTGAGATCTGACCTATCAGGTCCACTGCTGTCACTATTCCACCAACATTCATCCCTCTACACAAAGGCAGACCATCAGCAGACCCAGGAACTACAGACCCATAAGTCTGACTAGTCTCATATACAAAACCATAAAAACAATCATCATGGAAATGATTAACAAAGACATAGGAACAATTCAGACACTGGACCCAAAGCAGGTTGGTTTCATCAATGGCAGGTCATGCCTAGTAAACCTGGTCTTCTTTGCAAAGGTCACCAAGGTAATGGATGAGGCCAAAACGATGCATACTGCCTACCCTGATCTAGCTAAGGCATTTGATACAATACCTAACTCTGGTTTTGTAAAGAAATTCACCATATTAGGCATAAACCTCTATGTTCATTGCTGGATAGCCAGCTGGCTCACAGACAGGACACTTGAAGTTAGGATTGGAGATGTCACCTGCATAAGGTGTCCAGTCACCAGTGGAGTCCTAAGGGGCTCTCTAGTGGGTCCCCTCCTCTTTGGCATCTATTTTTTTAGAAGTCAAGGCTAATATCAAGGGCTTCTGGCTAACCAAGTTTGCAGATGTCTGAAAGCTAAGAATAGTCAAAGAAACCTCCCATGATTCTAATATTTTACAGGATGTTCTAATACATACAAATGACTGGTGCCAAAGCCACATCTTAAAACTCAATGTGACAAAATGCATAGCAGCACCTTTTGGGAAGTCCACCACCTAGCAAAACTACCTCCTTGATAAAACACACCTAAAAGTAGACATATCCATCAAGGATTTTGGGACTCATGTAGATAGTAACCTGACTTTCAACTAGCATGTGTTTGAGGTAGTAAGAAAATCATTTTGTCTCACTCAACTTATAAGGAAGATTGTAGGATCTAGATCCAGGGAAGTCATTGTGCCAGTATACTCACTTCTCATTAGACCTGTCATTGAGTATAAGGTCAGTTATCCACACCTCAATGGAACTCCAGAAGACGGGAAACAGTTGATGGGCTTAACACAGTTTTAGTGCAGTAAGAAAGCGCAACACATAAATGATACTCCTTGAAAATATGTTTTCGTCCTCAACTTCATCAGATACAACTAACAAATTAAATTACATGTCTTAAATACTTCAATTAAATACAAATTCACCAATAAAAACAGTGTATCACTAAAATTAATATTTCATAAGTTTTACCCACAATCCCTTTCACCTCCACTAACATAAATAACTTCATTTACAACAATAATTGTACACTTTAAAAGTTCTTTTTAATACAATTCATAATGGAAAATAAACCATGTAACTGCTTGCATCAATAAATGTTAAAACAACATCTCTCCTTAAGTGTAAATCATCATAGAAATACTTGATATATATGCTTAAAAAATCACAAAATACTTTTAGTGCTGCATCTACTGGCTCTAAAGCTCACAACTTCTTCACATTTAAAATAACTACTGAATCTCACTATGCAGGGACTCAACACAATTAAATGCCACATGTGCATACGTTTTTGTAAATGTTATAATCTTGCCACTCTCAGCTTTAAAACTGGGGCAAGGGATAAGCCATCATTTAGTCCAGGTTGCCTACTGGCTTCTAAAAAAAATCTGCCAGTAAAGTTCCCTGTATTCAATTCTGGTCTCCCACATACCATCCCTAATATCCCTTGGGATCTCCTCAAGTACAAAAAAACTAAACTTTCCTTTTCCACATTCTATACTGTGCCTATATAGTGCATTATTAACATTTCTATTACTTATGGCATTCAAATGTTCGTATACTATCCTTTTCAGCTTCTTCTTGGTTTTTCCTACATAGAATGCCTTGCACTTACATAAGGCAAGATATACATATATGAGTATAAGGCCACCTACAGTTTGTACTTGATCAGACACAAGTTCAACTGAAACATCCACAGAGGTTCCTCACCAAAAAAATACAAGGTGCAAATATAATGTCCTATGCAGATCACTTCAAAGCCCTGTCACTATACATGGTCTCCTACAAACTGCTTATAGATGATTTATGCCTAGAGCACAAGACATCCGTGGATCCTGCTCTGATGGACCTTTGCATATCTGCAAAATGAATAGCATCAGTCCTACTAGATGGAGGGACTTAAACTTTACTTGCAACAAAATAGCACATGTCAGAGGGACAGGAGTAGGCATTCCATCCATGTGCAGAAGAGCTCTTCCCTAAACCCTTTCTAGAGCAACCTGGACCAGTGGATGAGAAAAACAAAATCAACTCCTAGTCTGATACCTATGTCTCTAATTGTCAGAGGCAGCTATTAAATCATGCCCTGACTAACACAAACTACTTAAAATAACCTCTAAGGCACAATAACCTGTGGGCAAGGGTGTAGCTAGGCATATTCAGTGTACTCAAATGAGTACATTTTTTTTCTGAGCATATCTTGGGAATTTCATCAATGAAAAAGCACAGAATGTTTTGAACTCTGCAAATGAATATTTTGACTATAGAGGTATACAAAGAATGCTTGTGTGAAAGAAATACACCTCTAACAATAGTTTTTTATGGGAATAAATGGTAACAGTTGAAAATAACATGTCACCTTCCTATATGTATCCGAAAGGTTGACTACATTTATAAAATGATAGGTGGACATTAGGTGTGAGTACAAAAATTTAATTTCTAGCTATACCCCTGCTTGTGGGATACATTTGGCTTGCATGTATAGGCTTATAAAGGCAACACTAGTCATTAACCTAGTATATGCCTATGAACAGAGGTCCCGAATAAGGTACAACTTTTGAAATACTACTGATTAGGAGGACTTTACTTAACATGAAGTTTCTGAAGCAAAGATGTCTGTACCTTTAGTTGTTGTCAGCATCTGTTGACTCTAACCTATAGCCTTTTAAGCAAAGAATCACCTGTTTTAGGAAAGAGCAAAATTTGTATAGCTACCATTTCTGTAAGGAATAATAACTTCTACTGTGGAAATAAAAAAATAAAACAAAGAAACCAGCAAACTGGAGCAGTGTACTCAAGAAAATACTTGCTTAAATCATTTAGTGCTTTTTGTCTTTATTAAAATGAAAACATCATCAGAACCATTCCATGTTTAAAATATAACCAAGTAAATAATTTTAAAAAGACACACACCTCCAAAAAACAACCAGTCATAAATGCCTCATAATCTAAAATGCAATCAAGACTTCCTTAAGGAACCACTATCACCAGAATTAATCCAATGTTTAACACTCTACAGTCCAGATGTTTGAAAAGCTTTGTGAAAGGGACATTTGGGGTTTATTTAACAATAGACCAGTTAAAAATACTACAACCTTACTCATGAAGACCAATTTATTTTAGCAACAATTTTCAACAACAAAGAAAAAGGGGTGGAAGAATGTCCTAATGGTTAAGGTGTTTGCCTTACAAACACAAGATGCAGGGTTTGAGTCTCACAAGGGATAAATGGCTAGGCTTAAAATGGCTTGCAAGGGCAATTAGCCTAGTAATAATCTAGGAATCTCGAATCTAAAAATTGGATGTATGAAACCCAACAAAGAGGGCGAGTTGGCAATACTGTGCATGGTGAATTATAATGGTCATATGAGTAATGTTTTGGGTGACACTGATGTTATAGTTTAGTATTGCTCAATGAAATTAACATTGCACACAGAAGCATTAAAGTAGTTTTGGATGAGCTACTTTTATTTGATTATATTTCCTTGGAGTTGTATGATTATTTAAGGGTTTCTGACCCTATTACTCCAAGGATTTTTGGAATCCTGAAGATGCACGGTAACATTTTGAATCCTCATTTAAGGCCTATAGTGGCTCCAGCAGGATCCATCACAGAAATGTTGACAACATTTATTGATTTGAAATTAAAGAATTTATTTGTTGATTTTCCTCATATAATTAAAGACTCATGGGACTTGTTAGATAAGATATGTCACACAAATTTGAGTCAAAAAGGGTTTTTTTTACCACCTGTGATGTTAAACATCTCTTCTCTGTTATACCTGAAGAAGACATTCTTCAATGATTTGACCAGATGATACACTGGTTTAGTAATGAGAGGACTTTAATTCATGAATTTATGGATATTGTGTTGTCACATCATTTTGTTTCTTTCTGTGGTGAATTTTATAAGCAGCTTTTTGGTGTTGATATGCGGGCTGCATGTACCCCCATTTTTGCCAATGGTGTTTTGTGAAATTGGAACTTGATGTGTTGTTTCAATTTCCCCTATTTAAATATTGTGCAGATTAATATCATTATCTAGATGATTTATTGTTTCTCTGGAATAGTAGTCAGGATAATTTTATCAAGCTGGTAGGTCAAATGGAGAGTAGTACCAGCTTTTTAAAGTTTACCTACCAGATTGGCTTTACTAAGATTAACTATTTACATGTTATGATTTAACAGCACTCTGAGGGTGGACTGGAAACAGGAATATATAGAAAATCTACTTTCTGCAACAGTTTCTGTTTTTTCAAGCTGCCACCCCCATCATCAAAAGAGGGGGGTGGTGAGGAGTCAGTTTATAAGGATATCTAGGCTGACATCCAATGATATAATGTGTAAAAAGGAATTTCTGACTTTGAAGAGCATGTTTTTTGACTGAGGGTACCCAAGTCTTTGGTCAACTCCATTGAATCTGAAATATGAGGGAAAGACAGGGGAAATATGGTCTCATTATGAAATCTGATTTAACCAGGAGTAGTTGCATTGAATTACCTGATATTGCATCTAGTCGAAACATGATCATCCAATATCCCTTGGATGTGAAAGGTAATGAAAATAGTACATGTAAGAACTGGGTAGTTTTTGAATGTGATGACAACACCAAAAGACTAGGTTTGCAGAAACCTTATTTTATGTATAAAAGAAAGGATAACATTAAGAACATGTTCTAAAGACCCCCACTGACTGTTGTACCCTCATTCCCATTGACCCAGAGGTGTGGTAAGTGTCATATTTGTAGTTTTTTTGAGACTAATTACACAGGGAGTTTATATGACAAGATAATTAGACATGGATGAAAAGGGTGTTAGATTTAACTGTTGGTCAGACTGGGTGGTTTATTTTGCCTGTCGTAGTCATTGTGAAGCCTTCTACATAGGCAAGATGAACAATACTTTAAACAGGAGAATATACCCGTATTTATACAGTTTACAGAAAGTGGACAATAGAAGTGCTCTTGCGAGACATACCTTGACCTGTGTTGATCCTGGAAAGTACAAGTTCCTGGTTCTTGAACAAATCAGACCTGAAGTCTACTCTGGGTTCTGGAGAAATTAGCTTTTGCACAAAGAGATGCTTTGGCAGTTAAGATTAGACACTACCAGTCCCCCAGGGATTAATGACAACATTTCAATAGTTAGTGAACTTAAGAGGAGATGGGTTAATAATATTTAACAGTCATTTTCTTTCAAGTATTTGAATTTTTATTTTTTTTTTTTTTTTTTTTTTTTTTTTTTAGTTTCTATAACCTTTCATTAAACACCAGATTAATTCTGGTGATAGTGGTTCTTTAAGGAAGTCTTGTTTATGTTTTAGATTATGAGGCATTTATGACTGGTTGTTTTTTTGGATGTGTGTGCCTTTTTAAAACTATTTAATTAGTTATATTTTACATATAAAATAATTCTGATGATATCTGCATTTTAATAAAGACGAAAGCACTAAACCAGTTAAGTAAGTATTTTCTTGAGTACACTGTTCTGTTTTGCTGGTTTCTTTGTTTCTTTTTAAGTGATTTTTTTTACCAATTTTTGGGTATTACCAGTTTTAAGTAATAAGTTCTACTGTGGGAGACAGTCAAAATATTGGATCTTATGAAAGTTAAATAATATTTTATCTTTGATAATGGGTGTCTTAACTATGTTCTCTATAGCTCAGTTATATGGTATTCTGAAATACTTTCTTTGCTTTTGGGTATTACAGCTTATGTGTCTGTTAATGATTAATCAAACTATTCACCAACTAGAAGTAGTATTATTATTTATAAAAAATAATATTAAAGGTAGCTTTGCAATGTCATGGACCTATAGTTTTTAATTTATGAAAATAAAAGTGTAATCAGGTGTGTAGTATCTTTCGCCCTTTGGTATTTTGTTTATTAAAGAGAACATTACAATTACAATTTTCTGATAATTATTGTATCCCTATGTTATAATATTTCACACAGCAAAAATTATAAGAAGATATTTCTAGTTATCTGCATTAAAGTAGCACAGGAGTTGAATTCTATTCTACCTGCTTTTGGCATTTAAAAAGTAACAAAATACATAAATAAAATAAAATAAAATGAACAGGTCACTGAGCTAACAGTGAGACTACCTAATAAGCTTAATGACCAGAAGGATATTCCTGAATTAATCTGGTCCAGGTATTATAATTATTGTTGCTAAAACTTGTATCAGACAGAAATATTTCAAAAGAGTATACAGACTCTAAAATTCATAGAAATGTGCAACAATTAAAAATCAATCTCATTTATACAGCTGATATGTAATAGTGTGCATTAATTACTTTAATTGCTACAGTGCTACATACTGTTTGTCCTTTATACCAGTGTATATAATTGTACAGAAATATGTACACACACATATCCACAAGCAGGCTAAGAAATACAATATTACGCATATACTGTATAACACTTTGTTTTTCTTGTTTTCCTTTTCTCTTAAATAGTTCAGGACATAGATCATTTTATAATTACTAGTCTGACTTGTCCCATCCATTACAATCCCAAATTATGGTAATGTGCTAATGCTGTAATGAGTTCTGATGAAAGGTTAAGCAATTTCACCTCTAACATGCTTGATTCTACCTGCATTTAACAGTTGAGTGGTTTTAATTATATCCTTTAGTGTAATACAGGGCCCATACTGAAGGAAAAAAACTTTCTTTAACATTTTCACATGATTTCAGTTTAAAAACATATAGTGCTTTTAGTTTCACACATAGAAATAATTAAAAAAACAGTGAATGTAATCCAAAATTTTAAGCATCAGTATTTTCTTCACTGGGAGTGGATAAACATATAAATTATACAAGCATAACTAAATGATGTATAGCTATCATTTTGCTGGTCTGCTCAGGAGACTTTTTTGCAATAATGCATCATTGCTGAAATTTAAAACAGCACCATCAGCTGTGCTGAAAGCATTAAGGGCTAGGAACACAAAATTAGGTTGAAATATATAGTCAACCCTTTGTGAGTACCTTTTCATTTGAAATAACTGGCATGAAAGGCAACTAAATAAGGTAGCATCATACCAACATCATAGAAAAATCTAGGAAAAATCATCTGTAATTTCCTCAGACAACATTTCTGAGTCAGAAACAAAAGCATTTCAGCATTGTTTATGGCATCTGACAGACAGACAGATAGATCCCTCTGTTTTCCCCATAACTGCTTGCAATACATAGAAACATACAATCTGTCTACTCATTTAGTAAATCAAAATGTCCGTGTTTGTAGCATGCATAGCCTGTGAAGCCAACTAAAATAAATGGATTACAGAAACAAACTGCGCTTCATCTAAGGTCCATAGTATGAATCAATATACTGCTGCAAGCCCATATTAAGGGGTATCTGCTGAAATCTGAAGAAAATAACTTTCCTGCTTTGAACAGCAGACATGAAACTGTAAATATTACAGAATATTCATACATACACATGCGTATATATGCTTACACACACACACACACACACACACACACACACACACACACACACACACACACACACATACACACAGTCCAATACTATGATATCATGAAGTTTTCCCTCTGTTCTGAGGTACAGTGATTTTGGAGTTTGTATTATATAAGAGTGGTATGTGCAGGAAGTAATTGGGAATGAATTCTGTAAACATTATTGGTGTTGTAATTAGAGGTTTCAGAATTTTCCTGCTCTTTGTTTATTTCTTGGTTTATTTTTAATAGTATTAAGACTTGCAGGACTGGGTCCCAAACTTCTTATAGTGCAATTTTACTAAGTTTAATCAAAATTGTCAGACATAAACTAAAATCAAAATAATCTTTCTTGAAATTAAATTCTTTCACTCCAGGTGACAATGATGGATTGTCTCATACTGGATATCAACAACTGAGCATCTATACCTAATTTCCCAAACACTGAGAAGTTATAAGGAATGTGTTATATGCAGACATGTTGTCATTCTAATGGGACAGTTTTAAGTGGTGCCAGTGCACAATCATTAAAGCACTTAAGTGTTTAGCTGTTTAATAAGGGTTACAATAAGATCATGGGGTTTCATGTCCAACAGGGGGTGTTACTTTATATAGCAACTTTACATCATTGCATTTTTATGTCCCACTGCCATTTGATCCACCAGTTACCTTGTATCTTTATTTATTTATTTTATTTGTTTTACATTTTTCTCTTTATCTTTATGATAGGTGTAAATTGTATATTCCAATGGTGCATCAGGGTGAGCACCTACTCAACTTTGTAAACCAATGTGCATAAATATATATACAGGGAATATAAAAAGTATATACACCCCTGTTAAAATGCCAGGTTTTAGTGATATAAAAAAATGAGACCAC
This sequence comes from Protopterus annectens, assembly GCF_019279795.1. NCBI lineage: Eukaryota > Metazoa > Chordata > Ceratodontiformes > Protopteridae > Protopterus > Protopterus annectens. The sequence continues at coordinate 1,445,213,323 of NC_056739.1, read as the reverse complement.
AATAAATAATTTCAAAACTTTTCCCACCTTTAATGCGACCTATAACCTGTACAATTCAATTGAAAAACAGAGAAAAAATAAAAAACGTACAATAAGCTGGTTGCATAAGTGTGCACAGCCTTAAACTAATACTTTGTTGAAGTACCTTTTGATTTAATTACAGCATTTAGTCCTCTTGGGTAGGAGTCTATCAGCATGGCACATCTTGACTTGGCAATATTTGCCTACTCTTCCTTATACGTTTTGAATTTTTATATTTTATCCCCTAACAGATTTGTTTGCTTTTCAATTGAATTGTACAGGTTATAGGTCACATTAAAGGTGGGAAAAGTTCTGAAATTATTTATTGTGGTCTCATTATTTTACAAATTAGGGTTTTGGGGCTGATGGGTCTATAGTTACCAGGCTCTGAGACATAATGATAACCATTTTGATACCTCAGCAAGATATTCTATATTACATAGAAAAGTTTTAGGAGTTCAGAGCCAATGTGTTTGGCATTGCTGATTAAGCAACCAAGTGTATTTGCCAGGGTACACAGAGATGTTGATTTTATCTTCAGAGACTTTAATTAGGAAAGTCTTTATAACTATGTTTGATGAAGAACTAACTTGGAAATTTAAGAAATCCAAGCAGGCAAAGGACATGCACGGCATAAAACCAAACAGTTTATTTAGTAAAAAACATATAAGCGCTTTCATGTAGTACTCCTACGCTTCATCAGACGTAAAATTCTATCACAAGCCTAAACATTTTAAACACTGTTAAAACAATCAATGCTACCACCCATAGATTTGTATTTGAATTTTTACTTTGATGTCATGAAAGTGCATAATTTTTCTACCAAGAGACTTGATGAGCTGAGAGATCATACAAAGACTGATCCACTTAATCAATGTTGGATGGCCATTAAAGCAATCTTGTGTACTGCCAGAAGTACAGCCTTTTTTCCCATACAGCGATGAGATACTGTTGGAAGATGGTACCATTTTCAAAGGTCCTAAAATTATTGTTCCTACTTCCTTACAACATGAAAACATTCAGATTTTACATCGTGGCCACCCAGGTTCCGAAGCTATGAAAAAAAGGCCGAGAGGACTAGTATTTTGGCCTTCTCTGTCAAAAGACATCGATAAAGTGCTTTCATCTTGTTCAGTATGCAATAGTACTAAACCACATTTGTAAAAAGAACCACTTTACCTAAGCCAGATTCCTAAACTACCTTGTTCAACAGTAGCCAGTGACATATTTGAGTGGAAAAATCAGCATTACTTGGTGTTGGTAGACTCTTATTCAAACTGATTTGAGATCGATTTGCTACCTTACCTAAAGTCCAGTGCTGTTATTACTAAGCTGAAATATCATTTCTCAGTCCATGCTACTCCACATAAAGGTGTTTCTGACAATGCTACCCAGTTTAACAGTAAATTATTTCAGAAATTAGCAAAAAAGTGGGACTTTATCCATATTACTAGTAGTCCAGTATACCCACAGTCAAACGGCTAGGCTGGACATGCAGTACAGAATGCAAAGCAATTACTAGTGAGGTCATTGCATGACAATACTGATATCTTCTTGAATTTACTTAATCACAAAAATATACCCCATGACAACCTACTTGGCTCGCCTGCTCAGAGATTTCTATCTAGGCAAACCAGAACAACCTTGCCTATCAGTTCTAGTTTGTTGTTGCCTAATGCTAAAAACACCAGAGCAATCAAAGCCAATCTCTTTAAGAAGCATTCCTTTCAGAAGTCCAGCTATTATAAAACAAGCTGATTTTTTCTTCCATTGAAAGAAGAGACAGTGAGGATGCAAATGGCGAAAGGCTTTGATCAAATTGGCTAAGTGAGATGTATATGTGCTGAGCTGAGATCCTATTTAGTGGAATATGAGGGTATAGAATACAAGAAAAACTGCAGGCATCTTCTTCCAGTGTCTGAATTGATATCGCAGCATCATACATGTGATACAAACTCTAGATCTCAGAGCAACCCAGACAATGTTTACATTGTAGAACATGTCTCAGTTTCTATTCCTATTCCTGATGATGTCCCAATGTCCCCAAAGCTGAACATTCCTCAAAGACAGTCCCCGTTGCTAGATCCAGTTTTGATTTTTATGTTGCATGATCAGGTCATATCTCTAGACCTAGTGTAAAATACACAGCAACCTGGACATGATTGTTTTATATGTGTTTAGTTTTGTATGGTTGCATGTCAAAGAATTAGTTCTGTATAATTGCATATCAAAGGATCATTTCTTTGTAATTGCATGCCAATGAATGCTGTCAATTTAGTGTATGACCTAGTTCTCAAAGAGGGAGGATGTAGAACAGAGCATGTGTTGTAACTTTAAGAAGCATTTCCAAGTGTAGGCACATGCACATAAATAGTGAGCACATGCAGGCAGCAGTGCCATTTTGAGAGAATAGCCAGAGTGTTAACATGTGAGTGTAGTAGTCAGTCTGTTTATAAGTTTATTTAAGTTTAAGTTACTAAGCCTCAGTCTTGATATGTTGGTATATAATAAAGATGCTTGAACCGAACCCACAACTGTTCATCTGTTTTACTCTGACCAGAAGAGTGACAGTACTCAACAAAAATCTTGTGAATATGTCTAGATTGTAATATAGTGCCTCTCCTGACATGTCTACACAATGGAAGTATCCCTTCAGTAAGCCAGTCACATGGTCCATTATATTTCATGTTTCCACATGTGCTGCAAGTTCCTTCATGGATTTGGTATTGCAGGTGAGGATCATCAGGCCTGGCTCTATAGCATATCTGGTATTAACATCAGTGCACAGCAAACAACATATTATATGCACCCTGCTCCTACTTTCATGACAGGTGTGTTTACATGTTTGTCTATCTGCATGGGTGTGCACCTACTATCCAGATGACAAGGTGGGAAATACCCTTAAATGAATAAATGGTTTAGGTCAGAGATGTGCTAAATGAATACATTATGGAAATACCTGGCTGAAATAAGGAAACAATGTAAATAATGACCTATGTATTGTGGACCACCTTACAATTTAGGCTGATATATTACAGACCCTTTAGGTCAGATGGGCCATGATGGCAATTTGTGATCAATCTGTGGCTCCAAGTACTCAAGAAAATGGGCCATGCTGTAAATTGCCTACATGGTGCTGGCCTGGTCCTCTGCAGTACTGAGGAATTAAATATGATCCATCACGTGCTGTTATATAATGACAGCAGGTTCACCTGTAAAGCGATGGAACTGATCATCATGGAATTTGTTAACAAGGATATAGGCCTTGGATCCAAGCCAGTTTGGCTTTCTCAAAGGCAAATCCTAAATTCTGAACTTGGTTGAATTTTTTTAACAAGTCAATGATGCAGTAGAAGCAGGTAGAGCAGTTAAGACTGCATACCTGAACTTGGCTAAGGCCTTTGAGATAGTCTCACCTTCTGGCACAACCGATAAGCTAATGAAAATAAATGCAAACCTCTATTTTGTGAGCTGATTAGAAATATAGCATACTGACCAAATCCAATCTATTATCATTGGAGGCATGCACTTAAAGAAAACAAGTAGCTACATGTAGTGTCCCCCAAAGATCAGTATATATGTCCCCTTCGGTATGCAGTTGTCTAAGTATACTGCTTTGTTTGAGACACTAGTATTTTCTCACTAAGATAATCAAGGGCATGTCTACCTTAAGCTTCATTCACCACCTTAAACCTTAGTCTCTCTCTCTCTCTCTCTCTCTCTCTCTCTGTCTAACTCTCTTTTCTGTCTATTACATACCGTTGAGAGTGGACTTCTGCTTAGCCTACATATCCTCAAAGGACACAGTCCTTTGTAGCCTCCTACACATCCACAAAGCAAATAACATTGCAATCACTCACTAAACATATCTAAACTTCCACCGTAACAATAAGATCTGCTGGAGAGAGCGAGATCTGTCCCAGAGAATCGTTTTTCTATGCAATATACTCCCTGTGGATGTAAAGCAAAGTAGCACCTTTTATGCATAATCTAGATGAATGGATGAGAAATTGTAAGTACACCCCTGGTCTGACCCCTCTTGCTGTCAGTGAAAGTGGGGTGAAAATTAAGTATGACTTATACATATTAAAAGGTACTCACTATCTGAGATCTCTTGGATAGGCTACAGATGATCCACCAGATCAATAGCTTAGTATAAACCTCTGTACATTGCTATGCTAGCTAACAGGACATTCAACTGAGTTACTGCTCCTACTAAACCTAACATCCCTCCCACACATACACCACAAATCTGAAAATGGCAAGCTGTTGAGCAGCATTTCTCAACAGGGATGCCATTTTGGGTGTTTTCAGCAGCATGCTCCATGCGTGTCATTTCCATGAAAGTTCCTGTTTTTATGCCATTATGCACTGATCAGCATGTGCTTAAATCTGTTCTGTTTTGCCCCTTTCTTGTCTTAGAATCACACGTACCCCGCATGTTTGCACTTCTTGTGCTGATTTGCACATATTACATGCCTGTGGATATCAACTAATGGCATGACAGCAATGGCATGAACTGCAAATTCAGGTCTTCATGACTAGTAGCTTTAAATGCACACAAACTTGTTTACCCACTATGAAGACACAACACTTCCTCAATGTTCTGATATTTGTGAAAGTGTTCACTAGGGGGCACTTACTTCCCTTTCTTTTAATTTCTTAACACTATCACTACAAGATCTATTATCTATTTGACAGAGCCACTAAAACACCTCTTTAAATGCTCAATGTTCAACATCTACTAAATGCATAAATATCCTTCTTACTATAATAGTTGCCTTTATTTCATATAAACATGATCTAATTAGTAAATGTATGTGAAACTGTTAATGAATATTACTAAATATCTGTTTGTGCAATTACTGAATACCCGTTTAGTAATATGTTGGGATCTATTCTCCCTGCACCCCTGCTGAAAAGGTTATTTTTTGACTAAACCCAATCAGACAAACTCAGTAAACAAAAATAAAAATAAATAAACAAAATAATGTCTTTTATATACTACATTTACTTAAAAAAGTAAGAAATACATTTTAAATAACTGTGCACAACTAATAATCACTATCCAGCTATGGGTAAAGTAAGATTTACCCCCTGTGTGTGAAATGTACCCACTCAGAATTCACATATATATAAAGTGCTATGCTTGTGGGAAGATCTTGATGTTCATCGTGCATACAGCTGCAGTCATTACAGTTGGGTTATCCTGCCATCAGGCGGATCCTCGGTCGGCCGAATTCCAAAGTCTAGGTCCGGCGTTGGTTGTCGTCGGTTCTTCCCTGACGTCAGTGCGGCAGGGGTATAAAAGAGGCAGCCGACGCCATTTTCTTCAGTCTTTCTTGTCGCACGGTGCCCAAAGCAGAAGCAGTTTGCAAGTGCCGGTCGGCCAGCTCCTGAGATTTACGAACAGTATTTCAGCCGAAGTGTTCTTTAAACCTAAGTACCCCGTTGGGGAAACTTTTCTTGTCTCAGACCGATGTCAGACAAAGTTAATAATTGCATTTCTTGTGGGAAGCAAATACCGCATAAGGATTTTCACTCTTTCTGTATACCTTGCTTAGGGCCAGATCACGACGTCTTGGCCTGCCGTTTTTGTGCTAGGTTCAACAAGCGCACTATTAAGTGCCGGGCGGAGTTCCCCTTCATTATTTTGGCAAAAAATTGAATTATATCATGTCGTCGGATACACCGACGCCAGTTTTAGGCAAAAGACGCAAAGACAAGGACCGACATCCTAGGTCTGCACCGAGTACTGAGACCAAGCTTAGCCCGACTACCGGTTCTCCGGTTCTCAGCGAGGCACCTACTCAGCCCCTGACTACCGATGAAACTATTTTACCGGTGACTTCAGTACCCAAGGTCACAGGTTCCTCGGTCTCCATTCCCACTGCAGATACCGACGCCACTCCTGGCGGGGAAACCAAAAATTTAGTGAGGCCTGCCATTTCTGAAGGCGTCTTCAGGCCTACCACCTTCTCTGTTAAATCCTTCACTAAATCTAAAGCTGCCATGAAAACTAAAAAAACAGAGTCCTCAGACCTCCTTTCAAGGCTAAAAAACAGATGCTTAAAATGGCTGAGGATTTGATAACTCTCATCAGGGGTTCTCAACCCCCCTCTGACAAAAGACCCAGATTGGAGGAAGACTACCCTTCCTCAGACCAGGCTTCCATTACCTCAGACCATTCTGAGGACCAGGATTACGCCTATTCCCCTTTTGAAGACTCTTATGCTGAGGAGTCTATTCCCTCGGTCCCCCCCCCCGAGGACTACGCTTTTGGGGAAACCCTGTATACATTGAGGGAGCACTTCCACTGGGAAGGCCAGGATTACTCAGATTCCAAGAAAAGGCTCAGGGAATTTCTACTGCTCCCCCAGCATAGGCCCTTGGCTATCTCTCCTGTTTTAGATATTTTGGATGATGTGTACGCAGAAGCCAGTCTTAATCCAGATTCTTTACCTCCAGCCCCTGTTAAACCAGACAGGTATTACCGGGTTCCTGATTCTCACCAGTTCCTTTATAAAAGCCATACTGCTGACCCAGAAACAATTTCACAGGGTCCCAAGGGGATAAAGGCCTCTACTGCTAAAAACCCTTTACCTTCAGAGAGAGATTCCAGAACATTAGAAAGGTGGGGGAAAAAGGTGCATACATCAGCCACTTTAACCATGAGGGCATTAAACTTTCAATTTCATATGTTAAAGTACCAACAGTTTTTGTTATCTCAGCTGAAAAGCAAAATGACACAAGCAGAACAACCAGATTTGAAAGAGTTGCAAGATTTGTTGCATGGAGCAGAGCAAGTGGGTAAACATACCTTGCAGTGTGGTTTTGATGCTTTAGAGGCCTCATGTAGAGCTGCTGTCACGGGGTCTGTCATACGTAGACATGCTTGGCTCAAAGAGCAAACCTTACCAGATCATGTCAAAGCAAAGTTATTAGATGCACCACTTCAAAAAGATGTATTGTTCGGTGTTAAAGCTGAGGAGGTACTAAAGAAAATGGAGGAAAAAGCGAAATCTATGCAAACAGTTAAAGATTTCTTGCAGGTGCAACCTCCATGCTTCAGCAGAAACTGGCCTTCAAAAAATTGGTCCTTTCCAGCCACAGACAGACCTCAAAGGGGCAGATACAGACGCCCAAGGGGTAGAGGACAACCTCAAGGATCTTACAGAGCTAGACAGTGGCAAGCACCAACCCCAAGAGGTGGAGAAGATAGACCAGAGTAATTTAGAAAACAGACACAATGACTTCCCCCTATGCCTGCCAAACAAAGCTATAATGGCAGCACCTTTGGGCGGAAAACTGGCATTATTTTCAAAAAACTGGCACATAGTTACAAAAGACAAATGGATTCTGGACATTATAGACAGAGGCTACAGGTTCCACTTTCACACCCTTCCAAAAATGAGAGGCTTGCCAAACCTGCCACAAAATCAATGGGCAGAGGCACAAAGACAAATTTCCGCTCTCATGGATATGAAAGCAATTCAAGAGGTACCTGCAAAAGAACAAGGTCAAGGTTTTAATCCAGACTATTTCTGGTACCAAGGAAGGACAAAGACTGGAGACCCATCTTAGACCTATCCATCCTAAACACATATCTACAGGTACCAAAATTCAAGATGCTCACATTACAGCAGTTTCTTCCCGTGCTGGGCAAGGAGTCTTGGCTAGTAATGTTGGAACTCAAGGAGGCATACCTGCATGTCCCTATCAGACAAGATTGCAGAAGATACCTCAGATTTCTTGCAGGTTCAACCCATTACCAATTCTCTGCATTGCCCTTTGGCTTATCTACTGCGCCCAGAGTCTTTACGAAATGCCTAGCATCAGTAATTGCCTTCTGCAGACAACAAGGAATACAAATCTACCCATATCTGGACGACTGCCTGATCCAAGCGGACAGCAAGGACATCCTATTGCAGCATCTGGCATTTGTAATAAAACTGTTAAACTACCTGGTATACACAGTGAACAAAAAGAAATCAAAACTAATACTTTCTCAACAGATAGTTTTCCTGGGTGCCAGCTTAAATACAACTACCCAGATGGCCTACCTCATGCCAGACAAACAAGGGCAACTGTCTCAATACTTCAACAAAATGGCAACTTTAACCAGACTAACTGCAAGGAAAGTCCTACAGGCTCTGGGATTCATGGCATCTTGCATCCTACTAATACCATTTGTAAAGCTGCATATGAGGAAACTACAATGGTACCTAAAAAACTTATGGTCTCAACACAGCCACAGCTTGGAAACAATTATACCACTCATTCCATGCCTTCAAAAGGAATTTTTGTGGTGGGCTCAAGCATGCCAAAGAAACACAGGTCTCCCTTTCTGTTTACCTCAAGCAACTCAAATTATCACAACGGATGCCTCAGACTACACCTGGGGAGCACACATGGCAGATCAGTGCATTCAGGGAAAATGGTCCCAAAAAGAGAAGCACCTACACATCAACCAAAAGGAGATGCTAGCTTTGCAAAATGCTCTTATGACCTTCAAAGACCTACTGCATCCAGGCCAACTATTGATAAGGACAGACAACACCACAGTCATGTGGTACATAAACAAACAGGGGGAAACTCATTCATACCCCCTGTGCAGACAAGCCATGACCCTGTGGAACACGACACTGGAATTACAAATTCAACTACAGGCACAATTCCTGCCAGGGAAGGAAAACACACTGGCAGACAACTTAAGCAGAAATATGACAGACCCACACGAATGGAAGTTGCATGCTCAAGTCTTCTCAAAGATAACTCAGGCTTGGGGGCAGCCAGACATAGATCTATTTGCTACCCACAGAAATTACCAGTTGAAAAAATTCTGTTCAAGGACCTATCATCCACAGGCCTGGAAAGTGGATGCACTCTTTTTCAATTGGACAACATTGACAGTCTATCCCTTCCCGCCTCTTCCTCTTTTGACCAAAGTTCTATCAAAAGCCAGAGCAGAGAGGCCACAAATGATTCTCATTGCTCCAGACTGGCCACGACAGCACTGGTATCCTCTCCTAAAGAGCCTGTCACACTCACCACCATGGGTCCTACCTCTAGTTCCTCTTCTGTTGTCCCAGCACAACTACAAAACCCTTCACAGCCAGCTCAAAACCTTAAATCTAGCTGCATGGAGAATACCTTAATTTCCCAACAGACTCTCCTCTCCAGGAAGGTGCAGGATGTCATCTTGGAGGCCCTAAGACCTTCCACTAGAAAAACCTATTCCGCCAAATGGAAACTATTTTGTTCCTGGAATCACGAAAAGGGCCAGAATCCTTGGGTAATAAATATACCTCAAATTTTACAGTACCTAGCTGAGATGCTAAACAGTGGCCTTTCCTTCTCCTCCATCAAGATCCACGCTTCAGCCATTTCTGCACAATACAATACAGATCCTCCTTTATTCTCACATCCTCTATTAAGACAGTTCCTCAGAGGGGCAAAAAATATAAAACCCCCACGGAAACCACCAGTCCCAGCTTGGGACCTCAACTTCGTATTGGAAAAGCTGACCCTGCCTCCCTTTGAACCAGCTTCTTCAACAGAGCTACAATACTTGTCGTGGAAAACAGCCTTCCTTCTGGCTATTACCTCAGCATGCAGGGTTTCGGAGCTACAGGCCCTCATGGCTGTGCAACCATTCATAATTTTCCATCAGGACAGTTTCCTTACGAACCAACCCTACCTTCATGCCAAAGGTAATATCCAGTGTAGCTTTGAATCAGACAATTCATTTACCTACCTTTTATCCAAATCCACATAACAAAGGAGAGAGACTACTACATTCCTTGGACATTCACAGATAACTTAGTTATTACTTGGACAGAACAAAGTCATTCAGGAAATCTGAGCAGCTCTTTGTGTCCTATGCTACAGGTGCTCAAGGAAAGGCTATTTCCAAACAGACAATTTCAAAGTGGATAGCCTACTGCATACGCTTTTGTTATTCATTTCATGGAAAATCTGTGCCTGTATATATCAGATCCCACTCCACCAGGGCTACAGCTACCTCTGCAGCTTTCCTCAGGGGGGTCCCTACCAAGGACATTTTGGAAGCAGCTACCTGGAGTTCAGTGCACACTTTCTCCAAACACTACCACCTTCCACTATACTCTAAATCTAGAGCGGGCTTTGCCACAGCAGTCCTGCAGGGCATCCTAGCCCCTCCTAGCTCTGCTTAGTACCTACCACCCTTACTTAGCTTTGGGATTCTACCCAACTGTAATGACTGCAGCTGTATGCACGATGAACATAGTACAGTTTTGTACCTACCATAAATGTAGATGTTCGAGTGCTCATACAGCTGCAGTCCAGGTTACCCTCCATCCCCTCTTAGGACAGGCCTTATGGCAAACACCTTTATCATACAACCTATTTGGGGTATTCTTTTATGGTGTATTTGCTTGCAACTACTATTTTTGATTTATCTACATTGCATGTTTGCATAATATTATGTTTTGCCTTCCTTCTGGGGGCACCTGACATCTGGGGCAAGAAAAACTGAAGAAAATGGCGTCGGCTGCCTCTTTTATACCCCTGCCGCACTGACGTCAGGGAAGAAGTGACGACAACTGATGCCAGACGTAGACTTTGGAATTCGGCCGACCGAAGACCCGCCTGACGGCAGGATAACCCAACTGTAATGACTGCAGCTGTATGAGCACTTGAACATCTACATTTATGGTAGGTACAAAACTGTACTTTTCATCCACCATCAGGCAGTGGGTATTGATATACCACAGGTCATTAATGAAACTTGTAAATAATGTTGATTGGCACAGGTCTCATGTATTGAGCTCTGATAGTTGTAGATGAATGTTAGTTGGGCACAGGTCTCATGTACTGAGTTCTGTTAATAAGTGCTTGTCTTCTGGAAGTGAGCAGTGTGTACAATTAAAGGTATATAATAATATCTGTGATGCTGTACTCCTGACTTACTTCATTTGTAGAATATAAACTTTTACATTTGGTGACTTCAGTAAGTTGTCTTTAGTGTTATTTTTTTTAAGTACAATTACGGTAACATTGTTAGATGGATGAAAGATGTGCTTCCAAGAGAGAACTGTAGGTTCTGGATCCCTTGGACTCCAAGGGTTAGTGAGGAACTAAGTTCCATGGATGTCAGTACTGGTATCAGCTGTCTGTTGGAAAGAAATTAATAGGATGGGATGAATTTGATTAGCAGTTTAGGAGTAGGCAGAACAGTAAACCTATCGACACTAGTTTACTGGGTAAAGTTAATCCTGCAAATTGACTGCAGTAGGTGAATTAGCTTGTGAGGAATAAGGGAGATATTTATATTCAAAGGTGTTCAATAACTTTATTTTATAATATTTTAATAACTCCTAGGGGGAACAAATATGGCAGTATTCATAATCTCAGCCTATACCCCTCAGCAGGGTTGTGATAGTGAAGAGAAGAGTACATTCAGACAGCAGTTGCAGGACCTACTAGATAAAGCAAGACTACATGAATTGGTGTTAATCATACGTGACTTGAATATACATATCAGGACAGATGAAACAGGATATGAGAACTACCTAGGTCCACATCAGCAGGAATAAAGGACAGGCCATTCTAGACATCTGTCTGGCAAATAGCTTGATAGTAGCCAACACATGGTTCAGAAAGAGATACAGTCACAAGATGACATACAAAAGTAGTTAACATACAACTCAGGTAGAATTACTTCTAGTAAGAAAAGGGCATTGGGGCTGAATCAGTGATTGCAAAGTCATCCCTAGTGAAACAGACAACATAAACCACTGGTTGCTACAATCATAGGTTCATAGGTTCATAGGTAGATACTAGGCTATCTGCCCTAGGGCATTTATAAGCCTAGCCAGAGTGTATTTGGCTTCCGCCTCCCTATTAGATTAGCCTACTGTGCCTCTGTAAAGTAGGTCACAGAAGGTACCCTTTTAAGATTAGTTTACTGTGCCTCTGTCTAGCAGGGACACAGAAGAGATCCCAGGGGTGAATTTGCGATTTCCCATCCACGTGTCCAGATTTCGCTTGAAGAGGGTCAGCCAGGGGCTATGTCTAACATGAACTGGGATTCTATTCCAGAGTGAGGGGGAGCCTCTGGGAAATGAATCTGTCCCTGCAGCATGTCCTATTTACTTTTGTGCTGAGGTTTAGGTCCCTGGAGCATGTAGCTCTAAGGGACTTGGATTTTTTGAGGTGGAGCATGTCCATTAATTCTGGGTTTGACATGGCTTTGTACATCAGGCATAGATCGCCTCTGAGTAGGCGGTAAGCAACTGAGTAGAGCTGGAGTTTTTTTAGTCAAGCTGCATAGGACATCTATTGTAGCCCATGATCCTCTTGGTGAGGTACTTTTGGGGTCTCTCCAGTTGCTGCAGGTGTCGGGTAAGGTACATCCCAAAAGGGGCATTGTATTCAATTATGGGCCTGATGAGTGATGTGTAGAGGGGCACAATGACCTCTCTTGATCTAGATGCGAACCCTTTCGTGATAAGGTGGGTTATATAGAAGGTCTTTCTAACCACTTTGGCAACGTGATTATCAAAGGAGAGATTACTATCTATGTTGATCCCCAAATCTCTAATTACTTCTTCCATACTTAATGGATTACCACCTATGTGGTAATTTGTGGGCACCTTGTTTTTCCCAAAGGGGATGACTATGCACTTTTTAGCATTTAGCTTGAGGCCATGGCTCTGGCACCAAGCATCTGTCTCTGTGAGACCCTTTTGGAGGATGCTTGTGTCAGCTGGAGATTCGATTATGGCCCCCAGTTTGCAGTCATCTGCGAACTTTGTCAGCCATAATCCCACCGTGTTAGCCTGAACCTCAGAGAAGTATATACCAAACAAGAGAGGTCCCAGAATTGAGCCCTGTGGGATGCCACTTGTAACTGGTTTGGATTCGGACATAGCACCTGTGATTCTGACCATGTGGGTTCTATCTCTGAGCCAGTTTGCAACCCATCTTGTGATATAGGGGTTGGTATTTAAGCTGGTAAGATTATTTATGATGCCCAAGTGGGGTATTGTGTCGAAGGCTTTTGCAAGGTCCAGGTAGGCTTTGTGGACTACCTTGCCCTCATCTATGGCTTTGGTAACTGTTTCAAAGAAATCAACTAGGTTTAAGAGGCAAGATCTGCCCTTAAAAATGCCAAATTGGGTAGGGTCCAGTGCCTGGGGGCTCCCAATGTCTTTGTTTATGAGTTCCATGATAATACTCATAAATAGCTTTACAGACCAGACAAGTCAGGCTTATGGGGTGATAGTTTTCGGGGTCCGTTGTGGCACCACCTTTTTGGAGTGGGACCACTGTAGCTGTATGCCATTCTTTGGGTACATATCCTGTAGTAAGGCTAAGTTTGAACAGTGACTTAATGTGAGGGTTCAGTTCTTCTTGGAGCTCATGTAAGACACAGCCTGGGACACCAACTTGTAAAAAATGAAATCACAATGACCAGAAACAAAAAGAAACAGTGGAAAGATGCAGAAGCTTTGAATCCAAAAGGCAAAGCAGCAATTGTTATTTATTTATTAGTAAAGTAGCTTTCAGTAGGGAATCCCACTCCCCTCAGACTAAAATACACCGTCCGGTCCCATAGATGCTGTGCATTTTGCTTTTGAGAGGGCAGCTTTCATCTGTGCATCTGTGATGTCAGGGAGGTTACATTCAGTTGGGATAGGCATTTGCTCCTTTGGGTGGGAAGGGGGAGAGAAGTTTGCGCTGAATCTGTCTGCCAGGATGTTGGCTATGTCTGTAGGTTTGGTATATTATGTACAATTATACAACAATTCAGAGCATATCTGGGAGTTTCTGCCCATGTTCCTGACATAACTAAAGAAGGCCTTGTGATTATCTTTAGTGTCTAGGGCAATTTTTCTTTCGAAACTGGCCTTTGATGATTTTATGAGGGATCGAAGTTTCTTGCTAATGCTGATCAGAGATGCCTTTCCTTTTTGGGATTTTGCTCTGTCATGTAGTAGCTTCCTCCTTCTGTTGTATAGCTTATTTATGGCCAGGGTCCACCAGACTGGTCTCCTGTTTTTGGAGGAGTGAGTCTTGGTTTTATTTGGGATAACACGATCCATGCATTCCTGCAGGTGCTCATAGAATGCATTTGTAAAGGATTCTGCGGATTGGGCTGTATTATCCTCTGGCCCAGGGGCTTTGAATGATTCCACCTCAGTCTTGAGAAGTGCAAAGTTGGCTTTTAAGAAATTCTCTACAGTGATTTCCTTGGCTGGGGGTGGGGATGGGATATGGATGTCCAGGGAAATTTGTTTATGGTCTGATCTTACCAATGAGGGGTTTACCTCTGGTGTGGAACATAGAGTCCCCATGTTGGTGATGACCAGGTCCAATATGTTGTTCCCTCTTATGGGAGTGGTGACCAGTTGTTCCATTGTGTTAGAGTTTATAAATTCAAGGAACTGTTGGGCGAGGGTGTTTGGGCTTGAGCAGTTTTACCAGTCAATGTTTGGGTAGTTGAAGTCACCCAATAACATAGCGTTTGGAGAGACCTTCATATTTTCCAGTGTTCTCAGGAATGCCAAGTGAGGTTCCTGTAATAGGGAGGGTGTTCTGTAGCAGGCTACAAACTGAAAGGCAGTTTTTCCCGCTGTTAGTTGCACATGGATGGTTTCCAATGCTTCGTGCAGTGCCACTCACCTGGAGGTGTAGGTATCTTTGATGAATATAGATACTCCCCCTCCTTTTGTGCTTCCGTCCGAGTTTTGGGGCCGAAACGCATGGTATGAGTTATAACCTGGTAGTGCTGGGGTGCTCTCAGGAGCCTTGAACCAGGTTTCTGTTACTGCACAGACATCGATTTTCTCCATACTGAGGAGAGCCTCGAGTGCGTGCATCTTGAGGTTTAGACTTCTGACATTGAGTAGCATTACCTTTAGTTTTTTTATCCTTGGGTTGTCTAGGGAGGTGGGTTTGTCCTTTGAGCCTTGCCTAAAAAAGGCACTATGGGGGTGGCAAGAGCCTTGGCCAGTATACGAAAGCCTAAGGGTGACAGGTGCAAGCCATCCCTAGCGTAGCAATGTGGCTTGTCGAGCATGTCATCCCAGGCTGACAGACACTGGATCCCCTTTGAATGACACCAATACTTTAGCCAATTGTTGAAACTGATCATTTTGTCTTTATACTGTGGCATCATTCTTGGTGAGGGCAAGATGCTACTCAATGTCAGGGTCATACCAGCCAGGGCTACATGGTCAGAGAGCTCCTCTATGTCTCTTTTCATGTAGTCCAGGGAGGTACGTCTCAGGTCATTCACACCAGTATGGACAATGATGGAGTCATACTTGTACTTGCTTTGGAGTGACCTGAGTGCTTGCATTATGTGGTGGATCCTGGCACCTGACAGGCAGCTTACAGTGACCTTCTCCTTGTTCAGTCTGGTGAGTGGGACGTCTGTGTGCCGGACAATAGAGTCCCCTATAACAAGTGTATTTGGTGTGTTGTTTGGCCTTAAGGGCTGTGACTGTGAGGCACACTGATTTTGTGAGATATGTAATTTGTGGGTATTGTTGAGAGGTGACTGTTGCTTGGAGATCTGCTTAGGAGGTCGTTGCTGTTTAGGCAGATTTTTATTTAGAGCCTCCGAGTATGTTTTTGTGTGTTTATGTGTTGGGTATGCAGATGCAATAGGTCTGTGTGAGAATGGATTTGTGGTGTGGGTGGTTACCTTTTCCTCCTGACTGACTGTGCCAGTCTTGGGTTGAGAGAGCTCTGCCTCCAGTTTGGCTGTGTAACTGCATCTCTCACATGTATTAGAGTTTGTTGGAAGGAGGAGAGGGTTGTCTGTGTACATAAGGCAAATGTAACATTGCCTCAAAATTCCCAGATTCACCAGCAGGACTGGAGAGTAACCTTGAAACTGACCCTTGGACATACCAGATTAGTATAGGGAACTGTCTTTTTACTGATCAGATTAGGGAAGGGAACTGATTTTTCACTTGATCAAGAAGGACCAATTATGAGCCTAATACTTATGAGAAGTCAAGGAGGGTGTAGTGTTTAGGTAGTTAGTGTTTCCTTATAAGAGCTGAGCAAGTGCAGGGCTTTAGAAACAGAATAGAGTGATTACTTTGAGAGTTTGAACAGTTCTAAGGGAAAAAGTGAGGTGCAGACTTTGTGGAGCCTGGAATAGTTTAAACCTGTTTAGGCAGCACTGCCCGACGCTGCTCAGTGCACAAAACCGCACAAAAAGAAAGTTGTAGGGTTTTAAGAGAGAGAGATCAAGGAGTTTAGAATTGACCCAAAATGGCCAATAAAACTACAGCATCTAGGTAGTAACCACTCCTCCATGGACAGGCACGCTGTTCAGTATTAACTACTCCCACTGGTGAACACAGAGACTTCCCTTTAGCCCAAGCAAGCACTGGCCTTCTTGAAACTTCCAAACAGTTCAGAGCAGCAAATCTGTAACTGAACTTTCTTAACTTTCAGAAAGTGGGGAAAAAAGCAAGATTTTTTTTTCTTTTTGTTGTAGTTTAAAGGTAGCAGAGATACACAAGCAGCAAAATAATCACAACAGTGCAATAAATGACCCCACACTTGAGTGCTAGGCCAAAATCAGGTAAAATGTATTTTTTAGAGAAAGAAATGATTTTAAATTAAGTGCAACACAGGAAATGCAGTAAACAGGCTCTAGATGTGTTCCAAGTACTGTTACTGTTACAGATATAAACTTTAGTAAGCCGGAAAATGCCAAAAAGTAGGCGGCAAAGCAGTAAAACTTAACAAAAAATCAGAAGAAAATACTTAAAATCACAAAAGTGGCTCCTTTTCCTCTCTCAGCATTTTCTTCTCTTGGTAGGTGCTTCAGCAACAACTAGCAAGCCTGAAAAGATGCCAAAACCTCGAGGCAGCCGGGTTTAAAGAGAGAGAGAGAGATCAAGGAGTTTAGAATTGATCCAAAATGGCCAATAGAACTACAGCTTCTAGGTAGTAACCACTCCTCCAGGGACAGGCAGGCTGTTCAGTGTTAACCACTCCCACTGGTGAACACAGAGACTTCCCTTTAGCCCAAGCAACCACTGGCCTTCTAGAAACTTCCAAACAGTTCAGAACAGCAAATATGTAACTGAACTTTCTTAACTTTCAGAAAGTGGGAAAAAAGCAAGATTTTTTTTCTTTTTGTTGTAGTTTAAAGGTAGCAGAGATACACAAGCAGCAAAATAATCACAACAGTGCAATAAATGACCCCACACTTGAGTGCAAGGTCAAAATCAGGTAAAATGCAGATTTTAGAGAAAAAACGATTTTAAATTAAGTGCAACACAGGAAATGCAGTAAACAGGCTCTAGATGTGTTCCAAGTACTGTTACTGTTACAGATATAAACTTTAGCAAGCCGGAAAATGCCAAAAAGTAGGAGGCAAAGCAGTAAATCTTAACAAAAAATCAGAAGAGAATACTTAAAATCACAAAAGTGGCTCCTTTTCTTCTCTCAGCATTTTCTCCCCTTGGTAGGTGCTTCAGCAACAACTAGCAAGCCTGAAAAGATGCCAAAACCACGAGGCAGCTGGGTTTTAAGAGAGAGAGAGATCAAGGAGTTTAGAATTGACCCAAAATGGCCAATAAAACTACAGCTTCTAGGTAGTAACCACTCCTCCAGGGACAGGCAGGCTGTTCAGTGTTAACCACTCCCACTGGTGAACACAGAGACTTCCCTTTAGCCCAAGCAAGCACTGGCCTTCTAGAAACTTCCAAACAGTTCAGAACAGCAAATCTGTAACTGAACTTTCTTAACTTTCAGAAAGTGGGAAAAAAGCAAGATTTTTTTTTCTTTTGGTTGTAGTTTAAAGGTAGCAGAGATACACAAGCAGCAAAATAATCACAACTGTGCAATAAATGACCCCACACTTGAGTGCTAGGCCAAAATCAGGTAAAATCCAGTTTTTAGAGAAAAAAACGATTTTAAATTAAGTGCAACACAGGAAATGCAGTAAACAGGCTCTAGATGTGTTCCAAGTACTGTTACTGTTACAGATATAAACTTTAGCAAGCCAGAAAATGCCAAAAAGTAGGCGGCAAAGCAGTAAACTTAACAAAAAGCAGAAGAAAATACTTAAAATCACAAAAGTGGCTCCTTTTCTTCTCTGAGCATTTTCTCCCCTTGGTAGGTGCTTCAGCAACAACTAGCAAGCCTGAAAAAATGCCAAAACCACAAGGCAGCCGGGTTTTAAGAGAGAGAGAGATCAAGGAGTTTAGAATTGACCCAAAATGGCCAATAAAACTACAGCTTCTAGGTAGTAACCACTCCTCCAGGGACAGGCAGGCTGTTCAGTGTTAACCACTCCCACTGGTGAACACAGAGACTTCCCTTTAGCCCAAGCAAGCACTGGCCTTCTAGAAACTTCCAAACAGTTCAGAACAGCAAATCTGTAACTGAACTTTCTTAACTTTCAGAAAGTGGGAAAAAGCAAGATTTTTTTTTCTTTTTGTTGTAGTTTAAAGGTAGCAGAGATACACAAGCAGCAAAATAATCACAACAGTGCAATAAATGACCCCACACTTGAATGCTAGGCCAAAATCAGGTAAAATGCAGTTTTTAGAGGGAAAAAAACGATTTTAAATTAAGTGCAACACAGGAAATGCAGTAAACAGGCTCTAGATGTGTTCCAAGTACTGTTACTGTTACAGATATAAACTTTAGCAAGCCAGAAAATGCCAAAAAGTAGGCGGCAAAGCAGTAAACTTAACAAAAAGCAGAAGAAAATACTTAAAATCACAAAAGTGGCTCCTTTTCTTCTCTGAGCATTTTCTCCCCTTGGTAGGTGCTTCAGCAACAACTAGCAAGCCTGAAAAGATGCCAAAACCATGAGGCAGCCGGGTTTTAAGAGAGAGAGATCAAGGAGTTTAGAATTGACCCAAAATGGCCAATAAAACTACAGATTCTAGGTAGCAACCACTCCTCCAGGGACAGGCAGGCTGTTCAGTGTTAACCACTCCCACTGGTGAACACAGAGACTTCCCTTTAGCCCAAGCAAGCACTGGCCTTCTAGAAACTTCCAAACAGTTCAGAACAGCAAATCTGTAACTGAACTTTCTTAACTTTCAGAAAGTGGGAAAAAAGCAAGATAAGCATGGTCAGAGAAGATTTTAAGGTCAGCAGAGACCAGGCTGAAGACTGGGAAGTTGACTGGAGAGAAAGTGTTTCAGTTCAAGGAAATACTCAGAGCTCTAGCACCCCAAGAAGAGGAAGAAATAGATGGAATTGAAGAAGTATGGTAGAGCTGCAGAAAAGATAAGTGGCCGAGCCAGGTATGGAAATAAGGTGCACAAAGAAAGCTGGTGGTGGAATGTAGAGGTCCCAAAAGTCATCAAAAGAAAGAAGGTGTGCAGGAAAAAGTGGGATATAGAAAAGATGGACTAGACTAGGAAGGAATACTGGCTGGCTAACAAAGAGGCAAAGAAAGTAGTTGCAATAGCAAAGAACAGGGCATTGGAGGTACTCTACCAGCTTCTGGAAAGTAACTCAGTAGGTAGCACAAAGAAACTATACCAGGTCACAAAGCAAAAACAGAAAGATAAAGAAGATAGTCAGACACCCAAAGACAGATGGAAGGAGTACTTCTAGCAGCTTCTGAATGAAGTAAACTCCACAGAAGCTGTACTTCCCCAGACAAAGCCTATGATGAGTGACAAAGAAGAGCCCAGCCTAGAAGAAGTAAGAATAGCACTAAGGAAAATGAAGTCAGAGAAAGCATCAGGCTCAGATGAGGTCATAGCAGATATGATAAAGACGCTGGATGAAGTAGGGGATAAATGGCTACTGAGGGTATTCATAGCAGTGTGGAAAGAAAGACATATTCCAGATGAGTGGAGAATAAGCATACTCATGCTGGTGTACAAGAACAAAGAGGATATCCACAACTGTGAGTAGTACAGACTTATCAAACTCCTGTCACATTGCATGAAAGTTCTGGAGAGCGTGTCTGATAAATGGATATGTAGAGTAGTATAAAGTAAGATGGGAGCTGAGCAGTACAGATTCAGATCAGGATATAGCATAACTGACCCAATGTTTGCAGTGAGATAGATAGTTGAGAAGAAGATAGAGATGAAGAAAGAGTTCAACTGGGCATTTCTGGACTTGGAGAAAGCATATGCCAAGCTCCCAAGCAATCTAATTTAGGCAGTCCTGCAGTAGTTTTAAGTCCCAGAAACACTGGTAGAATTAGTGCAGGCTATGTACAAGATCCAATGACTCAAGTATGAACAGTGTTCGGTCTCACAGAGGGGTTTCCCAGTGGGAGTGGGTGTACACCAGGGTTCAGCTGTGAGCCCATTGCTGTTTATACTGGTGATAGATTACATTAGAAAGCAGGTCAGAAGGGACAGATTAACAAAGTTGTTGTATGCAGACAATGTTGCATTTCAGGCAGACCCTGAGCAAGAACTTCAGCAAAGGACAGGGGAATGGAATGCAAAATTGAAGGCACATGGGTTGAAACTAAGTACAGATAAGACAGTGGTAATGGCAGAAAACTGGAGAAATCAGAAGAAGATAAGAATTAAAATAGAAGGAAAGATAGTGGAATAGGTAAACAGCTTCAGGTATCTGGGGTGGTGCCTGAGGAGAAGGGAGGCCTAAATGAAGAGGTCAAAGCTAGAATCAGAGGGGCTGCAGCCAAAATGGCATACAGTGTCAGGTGTAGTATATGAAAGAAGAATGCCATAGGAGCTGAAAAGTCGGGTATATAAAACAGTGGTGTGACCAGTACTACTGTACAGTAGAGGAACCTGGGCAGTAAAAGTAGAGCAGATGAGGAAGTTAGAGGTGATGGAAATGAAGTGCCTGAGATGGTTGGCAGGATGCACACTGTGGGACAGACGGAGAAATGAGGGCATAAGAGCAGAAGCCAAACAAGCTCCAGTTGCAGAAAATACCAAAAAGAACAGATTACTGTGGTTCAGGCACATTTGCAGAAAAGCAAAAGACAACCTGGTGAACAAGATTTGGGACAGACAAGAAGAATGTGCGAAGAAATGAGGATCCCGTGTAGAAAATGGGAAAAAGTGGAGTTGATGAGGTTGATGATGATGATGATGATGAAGAGTAGGGGAAAGATTTCTAGAGGAATACAGAATTATGTGAGAAGGCTCACCAGGTTGATCTAAATATAGTAAAATGAGGGATAATAATACAGGCATAAGATATGCAACACACTCCAGAAAGCTTCAACTCCTTGGGTAGCGATACCAATTCAAATATTTTCATACTCCATCAAAGCTTGCAGGAATATTTCCTGGAGTCTCCCACAATTGTTGATCTTGCTCTACAGGTGTAGTGGTGAAATGGTAAACTATTTTCTGGAGTTGTTTTAGCCTTAGTAATTATAGGATGGCTTGCTATGTCATGCATCTGCTGCTGAATCGGCTCAGAGTAGTTTAGGATTACAGCAGAAGAATATTTTGTCAGTTGTGTTAATTACATTGTCATAGTCTTACCTGTTAAGCATCTCTTACAACTTATATTTTTGGCAGCTAAAAAGTGAATAACACCTCAGGATTCACCTACATAGGTGAGCTTGATATTAATAATGGACACTGTAGCTGAGTTGGAGATTGCTGCAAATGACAATAAAGCAAATGAATGGCTATTTAGTCTATTTGGTTTGAATTAAGAGAGAAATGTGTACACAACTTAATAGGTCAATAAGTTTATTGTGTTGTGCTTATAACTAAGGAATTATGTTTCAATTTTATGTCACTGAGTTTTTGTCTGGGTATTCAGTCCAGTGCTGGTGCTTGTTTAGTTTGCAATTTTATTACAGCTCTTATACATTCTCTGTTTAAATAAGTAAATACATACAGACAGATTTATGTGGGAAAGAAGAAGGTGCTGCACTTTTACCAAACTGAGTCTGCAAAGGGTAAACAGTGCTGACTACCCTGACAGAAGATGTATGAAAATGCATAAAGGATATTAAATGAAAAACAAAATGCTATAGAGTGTTATTTGACTTGATGCCAATTGTATATTTATTATGAAATAATAGGGACTGCTGAGACATACAGTACCAGAGAGCACAGAGATTAGAATGAGAACTATAAAGGCAATTGTTCTCTTTCAGGCCTTATAAGCAAGTAACCTAGAAACAGTCATACTGCAATAATTTATTCACTTCCAGGAGTGTTGGGCCAGGGAAGTTCTGCAAAATTTATAATACTAAGTAGGGTGATGTGATATTGTACATCAGACACAAGAAGAAAGAAAAACAGAACCTAATGAGTCATTTTACAAGCAGGAGACTAAAATGTATCTACTATATGCACAGGAGAACCAGCAATGCTGATACAAGCATGCCTTCATTTTCTCTGGTGACAGTTGAGGAATGGAAGAAAACAGCAACATATTCTCTTTGTTGCAAATAAATGTATTCCTGCTAGCCTGCTATCAAGGTCAAAGCAGTTCTGAAAGGCAGAATGTCAACAGGCCACAGTGGTGCTGTATCTTTAAATTTTACGTGTATAAATTGTGAATAAAGTCTGTCTGCAAATTGTAAAAAATAGATAATGGTTTGCATATACCCAAATCGTTTTAGATTATAAGAAGGTGTGCATCACAATGGCATTTGATCTGTTCTGTCTAGGATTCCTGATTGGAGCAGCCATGCTGAACAAATTCAAAGTGAAGCGCAAAGGTTACTGTGGACAAGTTTCACAAGCACTGAACAACACATGAGATGAATGTTAATCTCAGTGGCCATTTTTACACAAATATTGGAGCTCTACTGGGTTCTAATGGAAAGATGAAAAGTCAGCAAGCAAAGGAGAGTAGTAGTGTTGAAACTGAATTCATCATCAAGTCTTGATGAGTACCTTCACGAGGTGGACCCTGTTTTAAACAAAATATCACCAAGGTGACACATATATATACTGTATTATATAGCATCTATTTTGGACAGAAGTAAGTCAAAAGTAAAAAAAAAGATAGCTGGGTGCACAAGACCCAGGATAAAAAAGTGCTCAATCCTGGTAGGTGCACTGGTGCAAGGACTGGAAAAAATGACAGTGTAGAATTCTCAAAGTACCGAAACATTTCTACAGGCCAGGCCCAGGGGGAGGATGGCCACCCTGTTGTAGAAGGAAGTAGCAGTCGACAAAAATCATGAAAACTGATAGGCCAAAGAAGAGCCATAAAGATGATAGAGTGGTCTGTTGACGATAAGAAAGTAAGAAGCTCAGAATTTCCAGACACAAGATATACAAAATAATTAAGAGAGCAATTAGTGGAAAGAAAAATACTTCCACAGGAAAAACTGTCAGAAGCTTCAAATAAAAATTTGCATTCATTAATACAACAGATTTGTGAAAAACCATATATAGATCAAGACACTTTGATCTGTTTGGAAAAAGAAGCATCTGAGGAAGTGCAAAAATATAAACAACAAAACCTAGAGATATTTGAAAACTATGGAATGGAAATATGAACATGGGAAAGAAAGAGAGATTTGATATGATGCAATATTTATGCAAATGAGAAAACTACGTAAATTAATACAGAGAAGGTAGCCCCAAAGATATTCAATGAGAAATACAGGCAAAGGCATCAAGATATGGAAATGTTCACAATAAAAAAACAATATCACAAAGGTGGAATGTGGAAAAAAATGTTAGTAAAGTGGAAGTTAAAGAAATATAAGTTGAAGTTATGGAGTGCCTGCGAAGTGAAGGATTTAATGTAGAAGGTTTAACACAGACTATATCACAGCATGATGGAGTGAGTTCCCAGAATAAGGAAAAGCAAGACGATCAGGAGACACGTGAAGAAGAAATATGGACATGGGAAAGGAAACGAGATTTAATATGGTGTAATATTTATGCAAAGGAAAAAGCAAAACTAATACAAAAAGAGCAACACCAAAGATATTTGAAGAAAAATATAGGGAAAGGAAACCAGATATGGAAAACTTTACAATACAAACAATAAGAAGACTAAGAGGGAAAGTAGAAAAAGAGATCAGTAATGGAGACGTCAAAGAAATAGAAACTGAGGTTAGGGAGTAAATGCAAAGAGAAGGATTCAGTGTAGAAAAGTAAATGTAGAAAGCACCACAACAGGATAGAGCAATGGATATCCAAATTAAGGGGAAACCAGTGGAACAGGAAGCAACTGGTCAGGTGCCATATCAAGATATTTTGGAGTCTTCCGCAGAAAACCAGTATAAACATTCACTTGAAGCTAGTCAGCAAGGAAAGGGACAGGAAATTGTGGAAACCCGGATGTCGTCAATGTTGAGGAGTGATAGGGCAGTGAGTTCCCATATGACAGAGCAACAAATGGCACAGGATGAAACTGAAGTGAAGGTGCTACAGGAAGATGCTATATAACTTTCTATACAATGCTCGCAGGAAATAGAAAACAAGGGATGTCCCCTCAGTTTGGAAGAAAATGAGGTAAGATAAGAGTTGCTTGATTTAATGGACATGGATAGATATATTAAGTTCAATGAGAGAAATAGACTGCAGAAGGTCAATAAAACCCAAAAAGTAAGAAGTCTGATAAAACAAATGAATGCAGTAAATAGGAGTGTCCATAGAGATCCATGTGACATAACAGAAGTAAACACAATATACTACTGTGCTGCTAAATTAATAACTGATAAAGTTCTACCACAATTTCACAGGGTAGTGAGGGAAAGGAAGGGGAGAAATTGAATACCATCATGGAAGTATCGAATAGAGAAAACCATAAAGCAACTAAGACAACAAGTGTGACTATTAGAAGAGTATAGAAAGGGGACCAGATCAACAAAAATACTCAGAAAGATAAACGTGATAAAGGCAATGTGCAATATTAGAAAAGATGAGGATATATAATGTACTATTTCAAATAACAAATGAAAAATTTCAGCACAGGTGGAAAAACTAAGAAGATACACAGATAAATCTTCTTTATTCTTCTTTCGGCTTCTCCCTTCAGGGGTTGCCACAGCAGATCAACTGTTTCCATTTCTTCCTGTCCTCTGCATCTTGCTCTGTCACATCAACCACCTATATGTCCTCTCTCACCACATCCATAAACCTTATCTTAGGCCTTCCTCTTTTCTTGTTACCTGACAGTTTCATCCTTAGCATCTTTTTCCCAATATACTCTGCATCCCTCCTCAGCACATGTCCAAACCAACGTAATCTTGCCTCTCTTTTTATGTCTCCAAACCTTCCAACCTGGGCTGACCCCCTAATATACTTATTCCTAATCCTGTCCATCTTTGTCACACCCAGTGCAAATCTTAACATATTCAACTCTGCCACGTCAAGCTCTGACTCCTGCCTTTTTGTCAACGCCACTGTCTCCAACTCATATAACATAGCTGGCCTCACTACCCTCTTGTAGACCTTCCCTTTCACTCTTACTGGTATTCGTCTGTCACAAATCACTCCTGACACTCTTCTCCACCCACTCCATCCTGCCTGTACTCTCTTCTTCACCTCTCTTCCACACTCACCATTACTCTGAAGTGCTGATCCCAAGTATTTAAACTCATCCACCTTCAAAGCCTCTAGTCCCTGCATCCTCACCATTCCTCTATCCTCCCTCTCATTCACACACATATATTCTGTCTTAGTCCTGCTGACCTTCACTCCTGTTCTCACTAGAGCATATCTCCCCCTCTCCAGGTTCTCCTCCACCTGTTCTCTACTCTCACTACAGATCACAATGTCATCTGCTAACATCATAGTCCACAGGGACTCCTGTCTGATCTCATCTGTCAACCTGCCCCTCACTATTGCAAATATGAAAGGGCTCAGAGCTGATCCTTGATGTAATCCCACCTCCACCTTAAATGCATCTGTCACTCCCACCGCAGACCTCACCGCTGTCACACTACCCTCGTACATATCCTGTACCACTCTTACATACTTCTCTGACACTCCAGACTTCCTCATACAATACCACAACTCCTCTCTAGGCACCCTGTCATATGTTTTCTCTAAATCCACAAAGACACAATGCAACTCCTTCTGACCTTTTCTGTACGTCTCCATTACCACTCTCAGAGAAAACATCACATCTGTATTGCTCTTTCCTGGTATAAAACCATACTGCTGATCACTAATCATCACCTCCCTTCTTAATTTAGCTTCCACTACTCTTTCTCATAACTTCATGCTGTGACTGATCAATTTAATCCCTGTGTAGTTACTACAGCTCTGCACATCACCATTGCTGGTTACGATATACTAATGGCAGAAGGACTGTATACTGAAAGGCATAATAGTGTGGTGACACTGATGCACTGGGGATTGTGCAAACATTATGGTATTGAAGTGGCTGAAAAACACTGGAAACATGAGCCACAAAGCATCATAGAAAATGATGAAGTTTATATCACACGGGATCACCCATTACCAACAGTTCAAAAGATAGATGCTAGAAAACCAGAAATAGTGGTCCAAGAAAAGAAGACAACAGTAGCATTGATCATTGAAATTGCCACACCCAGTGACCACAGTATCTTGCATACAGAGATACACAAAGTTATAAAATATCAGGATCTGCAAGCAGAAACGAGAGCAATGTGGAAGAAAGATGCCCAGACAGTTCCAATAGTAGTAGGAGCAACGGGTCTTATAAAAAAATAATCTATAATCGTATTTAGATATGTTATCAATCCATGTAACCCCATACGAATTGCAGAAGGAGTCATTACTGGGCACATTGTGGATGCTGCGAACAGCACTTTTGGTTGACATCAAAGATTGAAATAATACTAATTTCATGAACTTTAATCATACCTTGACTTAGGAATGGGATCCATTTCCGTCATGGTGTTAGAAACCCAAAAGATTTGAAGAAATTAAAAAAAAGAGCAGCAGTTTAATAGGATAGCCACTTCATCAAATGAACATTTCTCTTTAGGATGTTCTATGCTGGCACACGTGGTTGGTGGACATTAAATGGTATCTCAATTAGGATTCCTTCTCATGATAAAGATAAGAAATGTACATTAATAGGATTACTTTATTTTTGCAATAAAAGTAATCAACTTTTATTCAGAAATACCACTTCAAATCATTAGCATTAGAATTGATTACTGAGTATAATTTTATTAATAGCCTTTTATCAATTATCACTTACATTTATATGCTGCCATCAAATTCTCTTTTTGTTTGAAATGTATATGTAATTTTTCTCTGGTTAAAAAGGATTCAGTATCAATGCACACATGATATAATATACACAACTCAGACAGTGGGGTATAAAAAGTTTTGACAACAAGCAAAATGCTTTTAAGTCTATGACTTCAACAGCCACCTGTATAATGCCACATTTTGATCTTTCTATTTAGTTATTGTAGTTTTATAAACTATTTATAATCATGGCATTTTAGCTAATGTACTAGTAAGGCATATATATTTCAATTGATTTTATATTTCTTTATGCTGTTATGATGTCAATAGTGATACAAACCACTACTTACTGTATAAATCGAAGGATCCTGTGAAATACATACCTAATTGATATTTGCTCAGAATTAATTTTTTTTCTCCAAGGCAAACAAAAATCTGTAATTAAATTCCTCTTATTGTGACGTCAACACATTTTTCAAAACAGAATATCAGTGTTTATAGAATCACTTGCTTATTTGTTGCCATGTCCTGTTGACTGACAAAGGACAAAGAACATTAATTTGACTGTGATAGTATTCATTTCAGCCACGGGTAGTAACTCCATCACTAACATTATAATACTTGAAGAGGTGACTGTCTCACCTACTGCAAGAGGTAATGCTTGGGCATTCACCAATATAATATCTTACAAACATTAAGTAAACATGGCATCTCATCCAGTACTTCTGCTATATTCAACCATGTTCTTCTTTAGAATAACAATATAATTTATGTTTTACAACCATGCTGTATTCTATTTATTACATGAGAGAACCAGTTATCATATATTATCATTAGATACTTTATTATATTTTAAAAACTTTGATATATCTGGTTTATAATCAAAAATCACACTATTGAAAATGCATGATTAAAACCAGGACATCATTCTCAGCTTGCATTTCCATGTTAAGGAAAATAATTTGATAAACCGATCTTAATTAATTTTATACATATCTAAGCATTAGAATATAATAATGAGGAGTAATTTATTCAGCCTTCTTTACAGCATGCTGTTCATCCCAAACTAAGGTTAATCCTTTGTGATAAACTGCAGCACTATTATGCATCCTTACCAGTAGCACTGTACAAAATATATAGAATATCTGTAAAGCATCAGCTTTTGTAAATGGCTCATATATTTCTAGGGCTACACGTTTGACCTTCACATGCGAACATACACTATGAAAAAATCATTTATAACCACAAACATAATTACACTGTCTGAATTTATCAAAAGCTCACAGCTAGGAACACTCAGATTGGGTGGTAAATTATATTGTGTTAGTAATGCTGTCTTGTTGAAAGAAACTTTATTGCCTCATACTACTAATATATTTGGAAGCTCTGATCATTAGAATAGAAATACAATTACGTTTTAGATGGACAGTCTTCTGAAAACATACACTGTGCTTCTGCTTTTACCTAACGGCTGTTTTCTTTAATTCAGCTATATTAATACTGAAATATAAATGTCAGATCGAGTCGATGTAAAGTGTGTGGTCTTAATGAAGTATATAATAAGCATAAGAGGAATTGCTGAGTAATATCTTGAGTCTACCATAATGTACATTTTAAAAGGTGTGGAAGAAGATTATTTCCACATAAACTGAATTAAATAACTTACTACATTGTGTATTCTCTTATTCAAGAGACACAGCATTCACATTAAAGGAAACTTAAAAAAATCTCACATAATGTAACAAGATTTAACATAATATAAGACATTCATGGTGAAAGTATAACATATACTGAGGGAAAAACAAACTGAGTATTATGTCTCTATGTCCATATGCCAAAGTAAAATGAATAATGTTACTGCAATTTACTGATATGGAATTTACGGATACATGTCATACGATCGAACTATTAAAACATTAAACCTCACTTCAGCAAGACAAGTGCATCAAGCATTTTAATCATCAAAAGCTGATATCAGTGAATCTTACCACACTGAATAGTAATAGATGGCCAACAGATTTTCATAAGTTGGAAAGAATATATATTTACTCCCAAGAAGTTATACGTACCAAAAGTAGGAAGTAAGATCCTAGGGTTGCAGCTGTTGGCATACTATCGCTATTTGATGTGGTGATGGTACTCATGTTGGCTTTCGATGATTAAGATGTTTGATGCTCATGTCTCGCTGAAGTCAGGTTTGACATTTTAATCGTTTGATCATATGACATGAATCTGAATTTTCTGAGCAGCATTCACACAGAGTCATTCTCTTTCCTTGATTTTCTGTAGAAATTGTATTTGCTTCATTTTAATGACTGTATGCTGATGATTACTCTTTGAGGGAATTTTTTTCCCATTTGGAGTTTTGAGCTCCTTTACACACACACACACGCACGCACACACGCACACACGCACACACACACACACACACACACACACACACACACACACACGCGCGCGCGCACACTTGTTTCCTCTCTGGAAATATAGTTTGAATGAATAACATAAAGTATGGAAATCTACATGTTTCTGAAAAATAAGGAAATAATTATATATAACATGCTTTCCATGTATTTCACATTTAACTGCTAGCCTTGTAGGTATATGTCCCACCCAGTCTAATTCCATACTAGTAACTTATTCTGCGTGTTGCACTTTCACCAATCAGTCACTTTCTTAAGCTGCTTGACTCACTTGATGGGCATCTAAGAATTGTCAGGTCATCCTTCTAATCCCTGTTGCCAGGGCATATGATGAAATCATTGATTTTAGGTTAGTCTGGGATAATTCAAAGTCACTTGCTAGGACTAAGTGTTGTCCTGCTTATTACAAACTGGGAACTGTTTCATATATCATTGAAATCAGTCTAAAACCAGATACTTGTGGTCTGAATTTTGCATTCTTATTACATTTCTAAAACACACCCTTCTGCTTTATTGGCTTCCAAAATACCACTGTGTATCAGATTCTGACTGGCAAAGCATAGAAAAATATACAGGTATGGAAGATGACCTTCTTATATTCAGGGTCTTATATCCAGGGAACTTATTACAGACGGAACAAATGACCATACTAAAGTAAACTAAAAGGCTCCAATACCCATTCTTAACTGTTGTTTTTTTCACCTTCAAATTTCTCTCTCCTCATTAAGTATGCATTGAAAACACCATCCAACATTGCATCTTCTTTCTATGTCATGAAAACTGTGCCTTCCAAGCTTATATTTGATGTCTGCTAATGCACACTAATAAAATAATTTATCTATTATACTATCTATGAAAATGTACTGCTACTATAGTTACTGTACCATTTTCATTTGTGACCCGTGGTGGTGGTGCTGCGGTAGCGTTGTCGCCTCACAGTAAGACGCTGTACGGTTCGATTCTCAGCTAGAGTGTCTTCTGCGTGGAGACGTGTGAATGGGCGTACCTTCGTTGAAGGTTGTGCATCAGGGCTGGTAACTCGGCACGTAAAAATCAACTACCAATCATTAGCGGACCAGAGTTCCGCTGTGGCAACCCCTAACCAGGAAAAGCCGAAAGACACAAACATTATTTATTTTACAATTATGTACTATAACAGTTATAGCATTTTCAGTTTTCATGTATAATTCTGGAGCTTTTTCATTTTTTGTAGCATTTACAATTTTTATGTAAAATTCTGTAGCTTTTGTCCTTGGGCTTCCGCTGAAAAAGGGCAAGAGCTCAGTCAGACTATCCCAGTCAGCAAATGTCAAATAAATAAAATAATAAATAAATAATAAACTCCAACACAAAGAAAATAATAGCTCTTCTGCAGATCTCAAAGCTACTGCATATAACATGTCAAAATGTGTATTATTATCCTGTAAGAAGCTTATTTAAATGCTGATTTCACAAATCTGGTTGTTGCCTAATTAAACCATTCCTCTTCATTTCTTATGGCTTAAATTTCACAACGTCTATACAACTTCATATCAGTTGTACCCTATACCAAATTAATTTCCAAAATACTGGTTACCATAATAGTGCAATACAAATGTACCTAATGTGGCATTTTGGTACATTTTAACACTTGGTCCTCCTAAAGACTTAAGTAACATACCAATGTCCACAAGTATAATAAACTGGAAATCGTTCTGCTTTGTTCATAAACAAAGGAATGTTATTTATAAATATGATTAATAAATAACTTCTAGAAATTATTCCAGAACTCTGACAGCATATGCACCAAGAAATGTTTGATAAACAGGTCAGTTTAAGAAGGGATATGGCAACAGAGATCAAACTGTCAGTATTGATTGGAGAACAGGGAAAGTAAGGGGTTCCCAAAAAAAAAAAATACTACTCCTTAATTGACTATCTTAAATCTATTTACAATGTAGATTACAATAACAAAACTAAACTCTCAAAACTTAACCTATCTCCCTCCTCTTTGAACTGGTTCTCCAGCTACTTATCCAATAGATACCAAGCAGTAAAATGGAAAAAGGCAACCTCCTCATTTCTTAATACCCCCACTGGAGTCCCCCAAGGTCCATACTAGGTCCCCTTCTCTTCAACATATTTATAAATGATTTCCGCAAATCTATTCCATTCTCAAACATCATCCGATATGCAGATGATTCTACCATTATCTGCTCTGCCACATCTACCCCCATACTCCTAAAGCTTACGCAAGATGCTTTTTCAATCACTGAGCAATGGATGAAAATAAACCACCTAGCACTCAATGCTTCTAAAACTAAATTAATGGTATTTACCCCCTCTAAAGTTACTTCTTTCAATATAAACACATTCTCGATTACTAGTCAAAATAACTCACTTCTGGAACTGGTGTCCGAAGCCAAGTTACTTGGGATCCAAATTGACAGCCAGCTTAATTTCAACTCCCATCTACAATTAAATATCAAAAAAAAACATCAAAAACTAGGTATGCTCTACAGACAAAATCAGTACCTTACACCCACCACTAAAATCACTCTCTCTACTTCCTTTCTTATCCCCTCCCTTCTCTATGGAGCTCCACTCCTAACTAATCTTCAGTCCTCTCTAAAAAAACAACTTTCCTCTTGCTACAACAAAATCGCCAAGTTTGCTAACAGCCATAAGTCCTCCACCCACCACTATTCCTCTCTCCAAAAACTAAAATGGCTAGAACTACCCAATCATCTCACCTATACTCAGCTAACTCTTGCCCACAAGCTCATTTTCAACCCCTCTCGCTGTCTCTCCCTGTCTTCTGCCTTTAAGATGCACCTACCTGATAGAGTATTAAGGTCAAACAATCAAAATCTATTAGAAGTGCACAAACCAACTCGTCCCCCAGGCAAAAACCTACTATCCTATAGCCTAGCTCGCCTTTGGAACTCACTACCACCACCCATTCGCACCACCTCTAACCATTATATGTTCAAAAAATCTCTTCACACACATCTAGTATCCCAGTGGGAATGCTCTTGCTCCCACCCTACATAACTAATACTGGCAATTTTCATCTTCCTTCTCTCTCATGTTTACTCCAGCAATTTTTCCTTATTATTTCCCATAACTCACATTATTATTCCCATGGTATCTGCAAAGAATGTACTAGACTGCACCTATTAAGTTTATGCTTCTTAAGTAATAACTACTCTGTATCACTCTGCAATATTCCTTTTCTTAGTCTATAACACCTCCAAGTTTCATCACTAGTCTGTATTGTTTTAAATGTTTCCTGTACTTTTGAAATTACTTGCTTGAATCTTTTACATTTGTATAATTATCATTAGTAACCTACTGTATGTACCTAGTTTGTTTTTGGAGCTTTTCTCCCCAGGACTCCATTGAAAACGGGTTCATTTTGACCCAATGGACTATCCTGGTAAACCAACTGTAAAAAAATGAATAAATAAATAAGTTCTTAGAGAAATGTAATCATTTTCTCATCTTATTTACTGCCTGATAAATATGTTTACAAACTATGAGACAGCAGCTTGAATTAAATATGGAAAATTGACTGGTTCAAGTTTAGGAAAGGGGTACAATTTGGCTAGAAGTTGTACCACATTCAAGTTTAGGAAAGGGATGCAATTGGCTACAATCGCATATGTGTCCCCTTTTTGATGAAAACAATACTTACACGTACAATGAAATATGTAATGCCCCATTTTCAGCAATGGCATACATTTTGTAGGTCAGCTACATGGTCAAACTTTACTTCAGTCCTTTCCACACCTATATTTTTACTTTTTGACTTAATTAATGTTCATTAAATGAATTTCATTCAACTTTTATTACATTTTCTGGAAACTGCTTTTCTTTTTTAGATGTCTCATTGTATACCTCTTAATATGGTTCAGACTACTGCACTATGACAAAATTAAAGCCTACCATATTTTTTTTTCTGTAGATCATATACCTTTTACTCTAAGTGCATTCAGGTAAGATTAATTATTTAAACCTCAGCCTTTTTATGTTTTAAGGTGTTTTTTGTCTTGACAGGCACTAATCATATTCTTGCATATTTAAATTTGATTACATGTTTGTATATTCCTTCCTTCCTCTCCATACTCCGAATACCAAGGTTTTTAGTGTCACATTCTGTTTCCCTCTTTTTTCTTTTTGTTAATTTTGAACTAAATTTGACAGTTTTATATTTTCCTCTTCTAAGGCTAAATTTGTAAAAACGTCCATTCTTTAGTCACCTTCTTTAATTTTAGTTTTGATTTATTTCAGTGTTTACACTTAGAATTAGTCATCTTATTTTTTTACTAATATCCTTTCTATAAGTGTCATTGCTATTAATGGGAGCTAATAAGATTTCCATTAATTCCTCAAAAAATTTAATTTACAGTTCTTAACAATGCAAGCCATTCTCTGTCTCATATGCATATGTATATAATATGTATATATAAAAAAAAATATATATATATATATATATATATATATATATATATATATATAGTGTGTGAGTGTGTGTGTGTGCGTGTGTATGTGTGTGCGTGCGCATCTGTGTGTGTATTTATATATATATATATATATATATATATATATATATATATATATATATATATGGGTCTACCTGACTTTGTTGAAATCTCAGATCATTGAATCACATTTTGGCGACACTCAAAATATCAAACCTCATTTCATCTAAGCAGTGAACAGCAAAGATCTTCCCAAGGTAAGTAAGTTGTGTGAGACAGTGAACTTTGCCCTTTTCCCAACTTTAGTACGATCTTGGAGTTGGTGCATTTAGTTAGGGGGGTGGGAGGGTGCAGGCCCCCACATTGTGGGGTGTGGGGGGCATAGCCTTAAACCTGGGTGGTTTAGGGATGGTGCAGTTTGTTTTTTTTTGGGGGGTAACTGGTTACTTAACCTAGGTGGATCTTCATTGTTCCACTTGTTCGATGATGTGGATTTTGATATTTTCAATGTCAACAAACTGGGATTTAATAATATGGAATTTTGACAAACTGATGTAAATCCATATCCCTTGTAAAAAAATCACTGTTCTGAGGTTTTGATATTGTAAGCTTTTGCTTACATGGGATCAATTACCCCTCAGGCTTTGTGCCCATTGAATGGCGCACAGCAATGGTTATACCACTCCAAAAAGGGGGAGCCACCACAGACCCCGGGAACTACTGCCCCATTAGCCTGACGAGCCTGGTCTGCAAGGCTATGGAACATATCATCATGGAACTTATAAACAATGACATTGGTAAACTCCAAACTCTGGACCCTACCCAGTTTGGGTTTGTAAAAGGCAGATCATGTCTCCTAAATCTGGCAGACTTCTTTGAAGTGGCCACCAAAGCCGTAGATGAGGGTAAGGTGGCTCACACAGCTTATCTAGATCTCGCCAAGGCTTTCAACACCATCCCCCCACTCTGGAATTATAGATAAACTCACTAAACTAGGTATAAATCCCTATGACACAAGATAGGTTGCCAACTGGCTCACTGACAGAACCCACACTGTGAAAGTAGCAGACTCTAAATCAAACTTCAGACCAGTGACAAGTGGAATACCACAGGGTTCAGTCCTGGGTCCTCTCCTGTTTGGTATCTACTTCTCTGAAGTACAGGCTAACACAGAAGGTCTTTGGCTAACAAAGTTCCCAGATGACTGCAAACTAGGAGCCATAATCAAAACTCCTAACGATGTGGACATCCTACAAAAGGGCCTCACTGAGACAGATGCCTGGTGCCAAAGCCATGGCTTTAAGCTCAGTGCCAAAAAGTGCATTGTCATCCCTTTTGGTAAAAACTCTTTACCCATGAACTACCACATAGGCGGTAGTCTACTTAACAACGAAAGTGTGATAAAAGACCTTGGGACACAGGTGGACAGTAGTCTCTCCTTTGATAATCACATTGCCACAGTAGTCAGGAAATCCTTCTACGTGGCACAACTTACCACAAAAGTTTCTCATCCAGGAAAAAAGAGGTCAGTGTTCCCCTCTACTCATCACTCATTAGACCCATTATAGAGTACAACACCCCTTTTGGTATGTACCTCACAAGACTTCTACAACAGCTGGAAAGGCCGCATAAATACCTCATAAAGAGGATTACCAGCCTCAAACAGATGCCCTACGCAGACTGTCTCAAAAAACTCCAGTTTTAGTCTGTCTCATATCGCCTACTCAGAGGCAATCTCTGCCTAACATACAAAGCTATGTCAAACCCAGAGCTGTTGGACATGCTCCACTTAAAGAAATCCCAGTCCCACCGAGCTACCCGCTCTACGGACCTAAACCTTGTCACCACAATAAACAGAACATGCTGGAGGGATAGATTCCTGTTCCAGAGACTTCCCATACTCTGGAACAAACTACCTATCTATATCGAACAAAGCTCCTCATTAGCACTCAAGAAAAATCTTGATGACTGGATGGGAGACAGGAAATTCACCCTGGGGATCACTTCTGTGGCTCTGCTTGACAGGGGCGCAGGAAAATAATTTTCTTGGGTGGCAAAAGCCAGGGTACTGTTTGGCTAGGCTTATATAGGCCCTAGGGCTAATAGCCTAGTACCTACCTATGAACCTATTAATCGTTTGCTTTTTTAAGCATTCGTTGATGTAATATAGATCTGTTTAAGTATCCCATCAGTACATAAGTACACTGTCACATGTAATGTGAATTTTTTTATATATTAAGAAGTCTAACTATTATTATGGATTAAAGCACTTAACTATTTTTATTTAATAAAATACAAGAAGTATGTTCTATTTTACTTGCTGGTGACTTATTTGTGCATTTTTACACTGTGTAAAAGGCAGATTTTGTTCATTTTGGTTAAACACTCTTCATCCTGCCTTGCTGCTGTTTTTGGTTTACTGTCTATTTATCCTTTATTTATGGAAACCCAGTTAGTTTTTATGATGTACCAAGAAATGTTTAATTATATCTCTTGTTTGACCATTTAAAAACATACTTGATGAAAATATTTAAATATTAGCATATGTATATAAATATTGTTTTTTGTATATCATTTGCTATGATCTTGTAAGTTTTAAAAGTTTTCATTATCTAATTTTAAAATGTAGCTTTATTTTTAACTTAAAATGATCTATACCTCTTTCTATGAATTCTAATCTTCCATCTAATACAAATAGATATACCTTCTACAAAACTTATTTCTTGCACTCAGAAGGCTTTAAATTGTAGCTGAACTACAATTCTTAGAAAACATCAAAATGTTTCATAACTTTGGAAAACTACAGTGGAAAGTTGTAACACTGCCCTGTCATGAACATGAATTGTCATTGACAGAGTTTTTGGTCTGCTTGAAGCCTGTTTCTTTTCCTTGGCTGAGTCTAGGATCATCATTCAGTATAACCCTGCTACTGACTGCAGGATGTTTACCATGTTTTGCATTCTGTGCAATATGATTCACCGGCTTGGTGGTGAAATGTCATCCCCAAAGGTCCCTGCAGCTCCAAGTACAGGTTCTAGCATGATGGGGTTGGTGTCCAACCAATAGTTGTAATGAAGCCCCCATGTGGCAGGCTTGTGCATAGAATACAGCTCCACAGGTAAGGAGGTGGTATCTAGTTCACAACTACTGACTATGACATTTGGGTTAGTGTTTCCTCACTAAAAAAAAAAAAAAAAAAAAAAATTATAACTGGTGTATCAGTCTTTTTGTGGGCTGTGTGATGCATGGTCTACTATCAATGTTCATAAGGCAGTCCCTCTTATCTTTATATTTTTTCTACAGTATAGTTAGCCATACAATATATATATATATTTATATCTATATATATACATATGGATTCCATGCACTCGGTCGAATTTCATTTGGTCGAAAATTATTCCAGGCATTGCACTTCACTGATAGCTCACTTGACTGAAAGCTCACTTGGTCGAAGTTCATTTGGTCGAAAATGGAATATAGCCCCTGCACCACTGCAGTCCAACACTGGAGTGAGAATATTACATAAGGGGGGGTGGGCCCAGCCCCCCACAATGGGGGTTGTGGGGGCATAGCCCCCCACATAATTTTAATGTATTCAATGTTATAAGAAGGTATATCCATTAGAAATGCATTGATATATATATATATATATATATATATATATATATATATATATATTTTTTTTTTTTAGTAAAAACTATTAGCATAATGTGGGGGGCTACACCCCCACAACCCCCAATGTGGGGTGCTGTACCCCCCACACACCCCTTATTTAATATTCTCACTCCAGGGTTGCACTGCAGTAGGGAAGGGGCTATATTCCATTTTCGACCAAATGAACTTCGACCAAGTGAGCTTTCAGTCAAGTGAGCTTTCAGTCAAGTGAACTGCCTGGAATAATTTTCGACCAAGTGTAATTCGACCAAGTGAATGGAATCCGTATATATATATATATATATATATATATATATATATTTATTTATTTATTTATTTAATCTTTATAATATTCATGCCTGACTGTTCCCTGAGATTGTGCATTGAATAGAATTAACATTAGATAAGGAATAAGTACATTTTGCACTGTTTTGCTTAAGAATTGTATTTAAGTGCACATGTTATGCTTCTGAAGTTTAGCTCGGTATTGTAAAATTGCCATGGGTACTTCAGTACTTGACTAAACTGGTGCAAGAAACTGTATGTATTTTAAGATGTACTGCCGCTCTATTCAACTTGTATTTTTCATTAGTAAGGCACAGGAAAGGAAAATCTATGCCATTTTGTTTTGTTTTATACTTTTTTTTTACTTTTATATTGTTAAATAAGAATTTTTTATTAGTAAGGAACTGCACATTATATTAATTCAGTCTGTCACAGACACAAATTCTTATATCATAAAATTATTAGCAATCATTTCTGCAGTGTGGAGGGTGAAGTGGCAACAGAGTTAGTGTTGATGGCATGATGACTGTTGCTCACCAAATCATTTCTTCTGCTCTGTATTAGGCTAATAGTGCATATTACTTCCTTCCAATCCACCTACCCCAATTTTTATATCATTTGTGTAACTGTCAGAATTAGTATTATGTATCTTACTCTCATTAATACTAATGAGCCTTTAATGCATTCTGCGACTTACCCCATCTACCTCTCTTTTTGTACTGGATTTTTTTTTCTTGTATTGTTAGCAATACCATTAGACAACTGAAAAACATTTTGATGAAAAGTCTGTTAGTATTGAAGTACATTCTACACATGTAAGTTTGCCTTACCTCTTCTATACCCCAGTTCTATACACACAGTTTTTTTATTACATTCAATGTTTTCTTAAACAGTGACATTAGTGAACTGAAATGCATTCTGTTGATGTGAGACATGTCATTGAAATGCGAGACCTGACATACAGTAGCTCAAGCACAAATGGTTTATACACAATGTTAATAATGGTAGGGTGGGTGATGGTTCACATCGCATGATCTTGAGGAAGTGTTGACATGTAAGCTTTATGCTAACTACCTGCGGTGATGTGAACTACTGGATGCATGTGTTCCTACAGACAAAATCTGACAGTGCCACATGACTGAGACCTCGAATGACAGAATCCGCTATGAGTAGATGAAGGTTGTTGAGGCCTGTTTGAATTATCTTATGTTTGTTCTTCCGTATTCTTTCCAGTACTTTTCTGATAATGTCTTGTAGTGTAATGTGATATGCCTCCATCTGTCCACACACTACCCTGCCTTCTTTCCCATCCACAAGTGATGCCTACGTGAGTCTGGCAAAGTCCTGACTAGTACAGTTATGGAGGCTGAAATTGCCACCATGTGTCCTACTACACTATGCATGAGTGCTGGCATAACATTAATGCTAATCTCTACCATTTCTATCTAGTGTTTAAAATCCTCATATATGGCCTGCATCACTCTGACAATCTTTATTTGACTTTCTGTGGCAGTGGACTGAGCCTGAATAATGTCACATTGCTTTTGCTGCTGAGCAGCCAGTGCTTTTCATGTTTCTTGCGATAGCTGTGACATGTGCCTGTACCTGGCACCCCTTTGCATAGATGTTACAGTGGAAATTGCTGCCTCTAAAATGGTACTATCCTCCAGAAAGTGTTCCTGTTGTTGAGGAGAGACCAGTGTTAAATTACATGGGTTCTCTCCTTGAACAACCTACAATTTAATGTCCACAGCTACCTGACTTCATTAAACAGTGTCACTTCCTGCAGAGCAATATAACTGTTATAGGATATGTGATCCTGCCATTAAACTTAGCACTGAGCACCACGGTCCTCAGGCTGTCTCATTAATATAACAACATCATCATCATCATCATCATCAACAGCCATTCATCATCAACAGCCATTCTGCTGTTGACATCTTCAAGCAGTGCTGGTCAAGTGGAAGTGCAATTTCCTGCAGCTGACCCTATAAATAATTAATTTTATCAAAGTAGCACTGAGACAATGGGAGCAAACTACTGAATGCTGTGTAATGGGTTGTGGAGGACATCTCACATTCATTTCACTTTCACATTTGGAGAAATGGAGGGTTCACCTGTTGATAGTAAATGCCATGTGTTACATGTAATCAGCATAATCCGTAGTCATCATGTTACTACAAATATCTCATTATGGATGCACTACCTTCCTGAACAGGTGTCTGTGCAGGTTTACTATTAAAATGTGGAAAGTGAAAAAAAATTGTTATCAAGTAATTGAAAAGTAATGCTGTATCCATAATCCACAAAAGAGTTGTATAGGAAGTAAAACTGCCACAATCTCAGTCCAAAAACGTTGCCGTGAATGAATATGAATGAGTTCAAGTCCAGCACTGAATTTATTAACGCTCTTTTATTAACAAACTGCGTTTTCGTCCCAACACATTAGGACTTCATCAGATACCTTTAAAAACAAAAATTACCACTTTATATACCAAATAATTTCACTATTAACCAATAAAAACAGTTTCAATTAATTCAAACTATCGAATCATTCTCAAATATTCATGAATATTCATTACCCTCATAAATATGTATTACTTAAAAACGTGTTTTTATTTCAAACCTTCCTTAAAACATTTATTAAATAAATTATGTGTATTTATGACATTTATGAGTTATAAAAATGCAAACTTCATTTAAAAAACGTAATTTATACACTTATTATGGGTCTAACTGCATGTTTAAAATGAATGTATTTTTTCCATTGATAGGTCTCCCTCTAGTGTTTAAAACCAATAAAGCACCTAAATTCATAAAAGCACCTTCCATTGACAAACCATATATACATTTTACACTAATAAATAATGTTCATTAAAATAAGTACAAATATAAATCTATATTTATAAATATTAAATATTAAATAATTATTTTAAAAAATAAAAACCAATAATTTAATATTTAATAAACATATGTAGTTAGACCCATAATAAGTGTATAAATTACGTTTTTTAAATGAAGTTTGCATTTTTATAACTCATAAATGTCATAAATACACATAATTTATTTAATAAATGTTTTAAGGAAGGTTTGAAATAAAAACACGTTTTTAAGTAATACATATTTATGAGGGTAATGAATATTCATGAATATTTGAGAATGATTCGATAGTTTGAATTAATTGAAACTGTTTTTATTGGTTAATAGTGAAATTATTTGGTATATAAAGTGGTAACTTTTGTTTTTAAAGGTATCTGATGAAGTCCTAATGTGTTGGGACGAAAACGCAGTTTGTTAATAAAAGAGCGTTAATAAATTCAGTGCTGGACTTGAACTCATTCATATTCATTCACGGCAACGTTTTTGGACTGAGATTGTGGCAGTTTTACTTCCTATACAACTCTTTTGTGGATTATTGGTTTTTCAGAGTTGTATCACTCCTTTTTTGGATTAATGCTGTATCCATATTATCGGCCTGCCTATAATCCCGGCCAACCTTTCTCTGACATCTGTATTTGACATTAAAGGAAATAGCAGGAGGTGATGTCAAACATACAGCTGAAGAAACTGGAGCCTTGCCTCTGCCTGCTTTTATTCTTTGGATTTGTTTTGTGTTTTTGCAGGGGTACCTGGTTACTGTTGGAATTATATTTTGCTTTGCTTACCCAGTCTATTTTGATTAACATTTCCTAAAACTTTTTACTATACAACAGCCCTAATGTACATCCCTCACTTTGGTTCTTGTACTTCTAAAGATGGCAGCAGCTGTGAAGGCATGAGGCCTAGCTTCAAGCTGTTCTAATAATGAGGCTAAGTTTTTGGCTGCTTCTTGTAGGAATCATACTTACAAAAAACTGAAAGTGAAGTGGCCAGCATCAAGTGGTGAAAAACTGATATCTGGCAGAATTAGGTGAGCATCAGTTATCACTGAAAGGGACCACCCATTCTGGTCACCATTGTCAGCACAGGTATGATGGCCTGCAAAGAAGCAGGCCTGACCAGCCGCCAGAGTGGGTTGACCAAGTTAGCGCAAAAAGGCTAGAGTTCTACAGTAAATATGAACTTTTTAATTTTTCATCAAGAAATGTGTGCATAAATGCAAGAATGCATATGTATATAAGCAAAAAGGTATAAGTAAACATACAAATATTTGTAAACAGAAATTCATCTGTGTGCAGTATGGTATGTGTATGTTGTGAGATAAAAGTGCATGCTTAAATACATGTGTATCTGTATAAACAAACAGTATATATATACATATATATACATATATATATATATGTATATAGATATATATATATATATATATATATATATATATATATATATACTCTTCAAAATTTTCAGTAATGTAAAAGCATATTAAAAAGTGAACATCTTCACATACATATTGAATTTCAATTCCACAAGACTTCAAAACACACAAAATCAACCAGTTGAACCTTCAAATCAATTAAACACATTTTAAAAGTAATATATACAGGGAAGCAAGCCTCTTTCTTCCTTCTTCATCCACGTAGGATTCTTTTTGTCTCCACATACTTCTCAACCACTCAGCTTTCAAAATCATAGCAGAAGGTCTACAATCCTGGCATACAAAAATTGCATATTCATAAAACTGTGACTGTTTATGGTGAGTACATAAATATATACATTTACTCTTTCACCAGATACTTACTATAAACTCTGAAACCCTGTGCGATTAACTAACAGATGCATTCCTATATAGGTATACCAGAAGATGTATCTTTCCAGCACTAAAACAGGTACACATGGTTTTCAATAAAATGCTAAGCCAGCAAGAGAATAGGAAACAACCAAATAATATTGACTACAGTGAAACGTGGCTCTAGTCTTCTTTTAATATCAAGACAAGAACTTCATCAGAAAAACAGGCTCACAATTCTCCCAATACTTAAATAGTCACACTAACAAATCACATGACGAATTGATTTTCACAAAAATAAACTCACACAATACATGTTTAAATAATTAAACAGACAGCCGACTTTAAAACATATCACTAAAACCTAAAATAAATAAATAAATTATCTTATAAATTACATTTTCTTTTTTTAAAAAATGATATTAATAACGTCACTTAGTCCCTGTAACTTGTCTGATGATAATTGTATTTGCCTTAAGTCTTCCTTAATCTCTGATTTTGTATTAAAGTATCTTATTAGGGGCAACAGAGGTACATCTTCTAATAAATAAAAAGAAAACTTTTTAAAATCCTGACAACCTAATGTGTGTCTAGCTGATGTTTTCTTTACATCTTTAAGCTTAATGGACATCTCATGTTTGTAAATATATCCAGATAAGTTTCTAATAGATTTGCCCAAGTAAAAACTAATGCATGACTAACAAAATGATAAATAAACCACGCTCTGAGTGTAACAAGTGTACCTGTTCTTAGACCAAATCTGTTCACTAGTACGGTGTATAATGACAAGTGATCCTTCAGAGACATATCTACAATATTTACAGTGCTGAAATTAGTAAGTACCAAAACAAGAGTGATCCGATAGGCCAGATATGTCAGAAGACTGACCTCTTTCAAAAAGTGACTTCAAGGTAAATGTTCTCTTATATTTAAAAGTCAGTTTGTCACCTACAATTTCAGCTAGATCCCTGTTACCCAAAATAATTTTCCAGTTATCAATGATAATATTCCTAATGATATAATAATCATTGGATGTCGGTAATAAACATGACCTTGTATGTTGCTCCACTTTAACATCTTCTTTAGTTGCATTCTTCTCATTATAACAATAGCCATGTCTTAAAATTGGATTGAACTTGACATTCCTTTTCTCTGTCACATCTTCTATCACTCTATATAAAATTTCAATGGTGTAATTTCTTTCTAAAAATATATTTTTAAGTTGGACTACTTCATCTTCATATGTCATATCATCACTAACTAATTTAATTAACCATATGAATTGAGCATTAACTACATTATTTTTCATGAAATAAAAGATGTCAACTGTCACTTACTAAGTAATTATTGTTAATGAATGTTTTTTTCTTAAATACATTACTATGAATAGATTTTTGATTTACATCAACTGAAAGGGACAATTCAAAAATAGTACTTTGTGGTCATTGTCCCCATATGTAAATGTTAGCAAACTGGTGGCCTGATTTAGAAAGGTGAAAAACAGATTAAATTATTCTTTCTTTCCCATAAGAAAAACAAACCATCAATATAACACTGATAAATATGTACTCTTTTAAAAATGGTGTTTAACAAGAAACTGTTGTTCCCACCAGCTCACCACTAAGTTCACCAAAGTTGAAGTAACTCTGGCTTCCATAGACACCCCTTCCTTTTGAACATATTTACCATCAAACAAAAAATAATTGTTCAAAACAATATTTAACATACTACTTATAGTATTAATGAAGAAATTAGAAAAAGTACTAAATGTATATAAATAATTTCTCACAAATTCAATACCAATATCCTGTACTATACTTGTGTACAGTCAGACAACTTCTTACTGTAAAATTTAAATTTATGTAAAACATCAAGTCCAAGATATGCATCTGTTAAATAAAACTGAATTCTGTATTACAGGATTTAAAATAAAATCAAGATATACTAAAACAGGCTCAGTTTTATAAAAATCTGCAGCTATAATCAGCCTGAAAGGTATTTTAAGCTGTTTTTCTGCATTCTTGGAATACTGAAAAATCTTGCAATTTTTGGAAAATCAACTTTTAAAAAATTGTGAAGTGTAAAATTAATTTCTCCTTGATCAACTATATCAATTAGAGATCTAGCAAT
Source organism: Protopterus annectens (assembly GCF_019279795.1). Classification (NCBI taxonomy): domain Eukaryota; kingdom Metazoa; phylum Chordata; order Ceratodontiformes; family Protopteridae; genus Protopterus; species Protopterus annectens. The sequence continues at coordinate 1,445,168,580 of NC_056739.1, read as the reverse complement.
AACTGCAAAACTAGATTTAATGTGACTTAAAGTAAACTCTTCATAGCAAGTGTGATCCCTTGGTATTTGATTAATAGAAGCAACATAATCTCTGGAATTCATTAATACAATCCCACTACAATTATCTCCCATCATAATTTTTTAAATCATGATGTTTAGTCAAATCTGAAAGTGTACCTCTCTTCAGAAGCGAGGCTGTGAACTTTAATCTCATGATTGTTTAACCCCTTCCTAAGTTCATCCTCACATACATCTTGGAATACCTAGAAGTATTTTTATTTTTTTTAAAAAGTTGAATTTTTACCATAAAAATCCAGAATGTCATACAAAATGTAGTACAATTTTAGTTTATGTAAATACAACTTTAGACCCACTAATGTCTTTACAACATTCAGTCTGCTAAATGGTATAAGTGAAAACCCTTTTTTAAGCCTTAGGTTATTGACAATTAAGAGAAATTTGGCTTAAATTAAAGACTTTAAAACCATGTACTATAGTCTTTTGTTTTTTCCATGTCCTCTTTTTAATGCATTCCCCCTGAACTGGTGTTCTGCATTTGCTTATTACTAGTTTGTTCTGAAAAAAGGGGAAGGAAAAAGGACAGATATAGAAAAAAAAAATATCTACATTACCTGTGTTCAGTACCTTTGCATAAGATTTGGAAGTGTCAGTATTACAGTGAGTATCACTCTTTTTGTTGTCAAATACATTTTCAGACATGGAAACGACAGCTTTGTCTTTAGAAGTGTCCACACTTGAAGGTGATTGGATAACGTTTTTAAGTAAATATGCATCCCCTTCTCTATAGACTGCTGAGTCCCTAAGCAACTTTTTTTCTTTCCTACTAAAAGTGGTTGCTATGTGTCTCTTAAGTTTAATAAATATGCTACTATACAGAGAATGAAATAATTTAAAATGAAAATCGCTTCAAATGGTGTCATCTAACAGACTGATTTGGGACTTGACTACAGTAATTATCAATAAGATGCTTCATGATAGAAATATTAGTTTCACTGAAAACAGTGACAAACTTCTGATATAAAAGATCATCTCTCTCTCTGTAGTCAGTTTGGAAATTTACAAATTATAAGCCCAGACAGAACTTTTTTAATGTTCAAGCAATGTTCCAGATAATAAATCGCATATCCCTAAGACTTATACTTAAGTAATTTATTTTTATAGCTCAAAAATTTTATTTTTACCCTCACCAAAAGTGCCATTCAGGTTCTATGAATGATTGTAAAGACCATGGTGTGAAAAAAATCCAAATGGGTTGGATGTTTTAGAAAGTAAATGGCTCGGATGTTTTAAAAAGTAAATGGCTCATATTTGGGCTCGCACATTTTATTGTTTCTTCTAGGCTTTCAACTGTAGAATTCTGTAGGAAATGACCATTATTTTCTCTGATCCTAATATTTCAAACTGGACCACAGAGCTGTTTGTTAGTTCCTGAAGCACCACTGATAATATGAGAACCTCCACCAGCTGTGACACTCACTGTGGTGAGTTGCATAATGAAACCATTGGTTTCTTTCACCAATGAAGCCAAAGTCTGAGTGAGAGAAATTACCTCACTGGGTTGAGACTCAGTGGAAAGACTGAGAACTAGCAGAACTAATGCTGAATGGATCACCAACTCATGAAAGGACACATCATGTACATAACAGTACTACGGGGACATGGGACACATCAATGACCTGTAAGACACCCTGTTTTTACTATGTATCCTGACTAAATGATGAACTTCTTCAGCTTGTCTTAGAGAAACAGTGTACATGACATGACGTGACATGAAAATCCTTGTAGCTATGCAATATTGTTTGTCACATACACTACAATAATTTCATTGTGCATGTCTGTCTATGGCTGTCTGTGAATTCAGTGTCTATCATGTAGCAGGCTTTTATAAAATTCACAGTGCTTAACTGCAATTTGATTAGAACAAAATATAATGAATGTGAGCATGTGATCAGTAAAGAGAGTCTTTTTAAACTTATATAGGTTTAACAAATGAACCACCTAATGAAATTACTGCATAGCTGGTTTCCTGACAGCCACACCAAAAGAATTTCAGTTTTACTAATGAAACCCACATCACTGTTTAATGCTTTACATTTAGAATGCGTATTTTATGCTTTTTAGTCCTAAATGAAGAGTTCATTTTTTCATAGCGAAGAAATGAAACAAATTTATGTAGAATGATCTTTTTTTTTGTTCAATGAAAGGTTTCTGTTTAATTCACCTGATTAAAGTTGAAAACTGTAAAGTTAAATTACACCCTAGTGATACTTCCAGGTGTTTTTCTCATGTTTCTTTCACATGATGCCTCTAGGTGCTTACTATTACCTGTTGATATTTACATTAATAATTCCAAACCCATGCTACATGCAAGCTATTCAAAGATTTCATCTTAAAGCTTACATGATGAGTAGCATGACTGAATTGATATTTGACCTCTGACTAGTGCCACTAAAGAGATACCAAACTGTTCTTATACTCCATACATATATTATCATAGTGTTTATATTTCTGTAAATATCTTAACAACAAAGTAACAAGACAGGTCTGTTTAGCCTCATATAAAAGCTCATAGATGGATAAACAAAATGCCATTGATAGTATTTTGTATATGAGTGGTTACTGAGATATTATAAGTCATTACAAAAGTTATTTACTGCATCTATTGTGATTTATAAAATCCATGTCATTGGATAGAATCTAATGAAATCTAACGAATGTGATCACTATAAGGAAAACAAATATCTCTAAAATTTGCCATTTACATTTTTTAAGCACACTTATTCCTACAATATGAGTATTTGCTTGAACTGAGGGAATATAGGTTATATCAAAATGCACAGGTTGTAACAATTGGAAATTGCAACAAAATGTTCCCTAGTTCCACAGGAAGGACAGCATTAAAGGTTGCTCTAGATTCCTTCTCTGTCTCATAATATTATTGCAAACATCATGAAAACATATATTAATATGCAATGAAATGGAAATACATCATCAGTCTCGAGCAAAGCAATATAAATGTAATGGTTTTGCAGGACCTTACTTTCTCTGAAGCACTCATTGCTTCACAGATGTATAGGTAAGTCTGAGGCAATCAGCCTACAGACCATTAAAAGCATAGCTAATAAACCATATTCTAAAACATCATTTCAGTTTCAAGGAGGGCGACACAAGATTTGGGGGGGGGGGGTTGAGATTGTACATCTAATTATGATGGTATACATTGAAGGTGGTAAAAGTGCTACATTGTTTGATATGCAGTGCAAGCTTGTTTCAGAGGTGGATATATGTTTGGATACGAAACTGGCACATCAAAGTGCCTTACTTCCTTGCCTTTCTCTTGATGAAAGTTTAGGTTCTTTACCCAGATAATTGAAGAACTGCTTGACATGTGAAGAATTAGGTGGTCAAGGAGGGTTGGATCCTTGGTGGCTCTAAGAGATAAATACACAGCATCATCTGAAACAGCAGCAAACCTACCTTGATGATGGAATCAGAGAAGATAACAAACTGACCCTTAAGGACCTAAAAGTGTTCCTGCTCACTGGCATTCAAATACACAGTGACCCTGCATTTATTTTCACATGCTTTATGAATGCATTCAGGCCAATAAAGCCAGACTCTACTAGCTACAGACATGGTATGCGTAATCCATTTCAAGGTGCATCAATATGGCATTATTGAAAAGCCTTCTTTGATGAGAAGGCTAGGACCTTAATCCCAATTATTCCATATGATGACTTCAGGGTCAGACATTCTTGGAGTAAATGAATACTTTATTTAAATGGAAAAACATTCCATTAATTAATGGGAAAATCTCTAAGGTAGTTCAAACACAGAATTTGTGCAGTTAATACACAAGGCTGTAGCAGATACAAAAAGATACATCCTTCCACTAAATGTACTTAAACAGAAACAGTGGATGTGTGTTTTTTTTTGTTGTTTTTTGTTTTTGTTAGTGTTAAAACACTTTTTTATGCCCAGTTTTCACATTCTCATTTCAGCCTGATTTTACTGATTATACAATAGTTGACACTATGGTTGCTGCTGAAGCTACAGGTCTCTGATTACAGTGAATGCCTAGCATCTGACACCTGTTTCACAAACAAGGGATTGATACCAGAGGAGGTGTATACAGATCAGGGAGCTAGGAGTACATGCAACTGTACTGCGAACTGTGGTCTGCTCTAAATCTAAAGTGTCATGCTACAATACTATAGATCAGAAGGGAAGAATGTGTTACTGATCGCCACTGTTAAATATAATGAGTAGAAGAAGGAGGCACAGGATCTGTGCTGTTGTTACGTCTACCTGATTATACTGAACACAGCGTCCCCATCATGCATAGTTTTCACGTCTCGTCCTTAACCACCATCTTTGATCTCTTATTCTGCCTTGCTGCCACCACCATTTCCTTATTCTTCATGCAAATAGCTTATAGATATAGATGGCGATTTACATTCTAGCTCTTATGTATGCCTTTCCTCTAAAGTTTTACCACCATGGAACCACATTCTGTTCCTTCTGCTGGTTTTAGCTAAGGTATGGCTGAGTTTGCATTTTGCGATATTGGATGTGAATGTTTTGTGCACATTTGTGCTACAGAAGGAATGACCAAGTCATTGTTTCATTTATCAAACTGAGTCATCTAAAACTGGAACTATCTGTATATATCAACAAATATGAAAGTTGTAGGAAAGGTGCAGTTGTTGTCTAATGATTTCTATGATTAAGTATTTTTTAAGGACAGCTGGAAAATCCATTTTGTGAGATGCAGCTAATGTGGGTTCCCTCACTGCAATTGCCCACTGTCAAAGCCAGCATAAAAATTTAGCAAAGATTATCTAAAATGTTTTGAATTTCTACAGCAGACCTATATTATATTAACTTATGCTTTGTGGTTTTCTCCCCTCCTCCTCCATGTTGGCACAGAAATCAGATAACTTCCGCTCTGTAACAGTTTTCTGTGGTGAAGTGTGTTTGTGCTGTAATGTTCCACATATTCAGTAAGGCACCTGAAGTAGAACTAACCAGGCATCAGTTGAAACAATAAAAAATAGTTGTCCAACTAAATAAGACTTAACAGAAACAGATTTTTATGACATTATTTGTTAGGATTTTTTTTCTTTGTTTAATCCTCAGATTAGTACCACTTAAGCTCAGACATTTATTAAATTACTGCAGTTGCCCTTATCTTGGCGTGATGAAATTGCTTTGTCAAAGGAACAGGACAGAATTTCAAGTGTACAGAGCATTTCAGGATGACTATTGATGAATGCTAACATTTCATTGCAGTAACCACTTATCTCAATGGTAATTTCTTGTAATTCAATAGATTCCTAGTCATAACATTAAATCCATTTTCAGCTGTTAAGACCTTCATCAGAAAACCAAAGCATACTCTTATTACGTTTCTGTATGTCATATCAATTGCATAAAATGAGACAGACCTGATGAATGGTGAAGGATTTCCTTTAGCTTCACAATTGAGTGTTACTTTTTCTTCATCAGAATCCAAAGGAAAAATCATACTCTGTGGCTCCTGGATGAAGATGGGTCCATGAAATGCTTTATTATCTGTAGCAGAGGAATAATATGAATTAGTACATGTCAACAACAGAAAAGCAGCACACACAATGAATTATTCAAGAAAAAACACCAGAGCTGGTATAAACTATTAAGAACTGAATCCACAAGCAGGCAGCACTTGTCAATGCTGTTGTTTTAAACCAAAGGTCATTCTTTCATTTATTTAATTCTGTTCAGGCAGTTTAAAACTACCTGTGTCAGGAAGATGCGGGCATCAGACATTGCTTTTTAATTGCATCTTTATTCAAACATTATTGCTTTCCACGTTTACAATCACCTTTGGTATTAAATGTTCCCCAAATTTCTCCTTGCACTGCATCTGTCAAGGAAGAGTAGCCAAAGACTTAATATTCAATCTGTTGGGAAGAAAATGGATTTGAGACAAGTTCAAGTACTATTTGGATATATTTGCAACGGATGGATCAGAATGCTAACCTTTTCATGACGTGTGAATGCATGACTTCTGAGAAAGACAAGCATGTAAGTGAATATCAACTAACAGCTTAAGGCCCATCTTTGTAATCTTTTGTAATAGAAAAAATGTTAAAAAACTATGTTCTAGTAAGGGTATAGCATAAAATAATTTTACAGTGAATATACAATTTCAGGACTGAATGTAATAATTGTATTTCTAATTTACGAAACCCAGAGTACACAAACATTTTAACTGTAGAACATAAACTTTTAATGTGCTATTTTGACAGCTGCAAAGCAGCCTAGATAATGTTCATTTAGTTATTTTCTTCAGAAGCCTTTAGTGATTAGCTGCAAGGAAATGTCTAGCCAAGATATTAAAAGTGGATCAGTGAACATTAAGCAGGTGAATGAAAATCCAGTTTTTCAGATATTTAGTTTTGGATGGAACTAGACAGACCCTGTATTGCATGTCATTAACCTATTAAGACTTGGCCTTGTTGATCTGTCTGTTCAGAAGCAGCTGGTACTGACATGTGCATGAATACCAGCACACTTGCCGATGACAGAAGTGGCCATTTATGCCACATCCATTGCTAATTGACACAGCTTGCTGTTATATGAGTTTTGTTAATAGCATTCAACACTTTAATTGTCCAAATTCTTAGAAATGTAATGCATTTATTATTCTTGGCATAAAGTGGTTTTACCATCCATGAAAACTCTCTTTTGAGGTTTGAGTTTTTCAAGTCCACCCATACAGCATGTAAGTAGAGTCCTTGTTGACATTTCTCCACAACTACCAAAGCAGAAGTTAAAGGAAAACAACCAAATGCAGATGCAAAATTTGATTGCACTTAAAGTGCAATAAAAATTTGGATCTGCATTTGGTTGTTTTCCTTGATAACATTTGTTACATTTGTTGCACAATGTGTAATAATCTCTATAATATAGTACAATGGTTTAACATTACATACTCTTAATAAACTTCAACATGTAGTTATAGGTATGATTCTGTGAGTCACCACTTTCATAATCTATGACTCACAGCAAGTAAAATAATAAAAAAGCACTACAGGGTCATTCTTTTACAAAAGCATATGTATCTGACATGCTTATCTGGTTATAAAAGTGAATAAAAAATCTGATTAAAAATGCACACGCAAGGAACTCGGCATCAAGCGAACCACTAAAGTACATATGAGCTAGAAATCATTGATGGCATGCTTAAAATGTTGATACAGATGATATTAAGGTGCAGTAATTCTGCTGAAATTCTCATGGGGTCTGTTAGTGATAGAATATATAGCAAGGTGATTCATTTAGAGGAAACAATAATTCCTGCATTATTTTCTTCTGAGCTACAGTGAAGTTGTGAGGAATACAACTTGTAAGCACTGTATCTCTTTCTGTTCTTTTTAACTCTAACTTTATTCTAATAATAA
>NC_056739.1:1445036114-1445158614 GCF_019279795.1 Protopterus annectens | reverse complement strand
CAATGACATTATTTAAGAAAAAAATACTTACTTTTCTTAAATAATGGCATTGTATAATGCCTCTGTGCTGCCCTTTTGCAGCTGTCCGGTATTCTGTGGCAGTTCTGATGTACTGCACATGTGTATGCTTACGGAGTACATCAGAGCTGTGTGTGGAAGCAAAGGAGAAAGGAAGAGTTTAACATAGCGCGATAACTTTAAAAAAAGCAATGGAGATCTTCCTTTCTCGGTTGCTTTTTTAAAGCTGTCTCATGTTAAACGAGTTTAACATAGCAAGATTACAGCAACGGAGTTCTTCTGTTCTCCATTGCTGTCTAACAAAAAAAAAAAAAGACTTATACTAATGGAAAAGTCCGGGCGACCTGACCGTTTTCCATTAGTATAAGTGTGATTTACAATGGGCACGCTGATTAATCAGTGTGCACGTTTTGGAATATTAATGGAGGGGGGGGGGGTCATTGTATGATTACTGATAAACTCCTCCAAAATAAAAACAATACTTTTTAGCACTAGAAAAAAATCTAGTTTCTATCTCCAGGCCTTTAAAAATCCTTGATCACCTTAATAACACTATTGAAAATGCCACTTCATTCAAATACCTAGGGGTTTGGTTGGACGCCTTTCTAAATTTACAACTCATCCTGAAATACACAACACAAATCCAATTCTGGGTATTAAGATCTCTGCTTTTCTAATCAGACCCTGTAGAAATGCCCTAGATAAAAGTATCTTACTAGGTGAGCTAGAATATTGGCTCTCTTTAATTGCCGCAGCCTCTAAAATAACTGTATTCACTATTTGCAGATTCATTACTCTCTCCCCAAGAAATGAACAGTGGTGGAAAACTATTGAAAAAGCTAAGTGGTTATCTGGGAAACAATATGCTGACTTTTTACTTGCCTCTCAACTATTTAAACTTATCAAGAATGATACCTTCCCCACACTAGCTTCCAGTATATTCAGAAATGCACCAACATGCAACCTTAGACATCCTAACCACCCATGACCTGTCCTCCAAACAAGGCTTGACTGCACAGACCATGATTTCACAGTCCATAGTCCCAAGCTATAGGAATCTTTTCTCCTTTTCTTAAAGATCTTTCATCTTACCCCATTTTCAGATTAGAAATAAAAGCACTTTCAAGTCTCAAAAAAAAAAAAAAAAAAAAGCTGCTGCTATCTCTCTGGCCATGTAACTTATCCTCTTCATACCATTCTTCCCTCTACATACCCTGTTCTGACTTCACTTTTGATTATTTATGCATGTCACCTGGCAGTGTAAACCTTGGCTCTACATGATTGTCACTGTTGAAGTGACACCACAAACCCATGTGCAAAAACGGGAAAAGGGGGTTGTGGATGGATGGATGGATGGATGGATGGATGGATGGATGGATGGTTGGATAGATGGATGGATGGATGGATGGATGGATGGATGGATGGATGGATGGATGGATTTCAGCATGCCAGCTCTGTTTCCTACTCTGTGTATAATGCACACATATACTGTGTTTTGTCAGTCACTCTGGATATAACATCATTTATCTACTGCTTTTATACCATTAAGCTGTGACATTCACTTTGTATATAATATGTGTCTATATTGTATTTTCATCCAGTGAGATCAATTCTCTACTCTGGTTCACAAATTTAAAATCAATTGATCAATCAGTCATTTAATCACTAATTCTAGAAACACCACAAACATCTGCTCAAGGAATTTGAACCTGTTGTGCAATATAAACAGTGCTTGAGGGTGAGACAGATGCCTCTCCCAAAAGCTCCTCTACCTCTTGAATAATCTCCCACACTCCTTCACAAAGCAAATAGCTGCTTCTCTTTAAATCTAATCTACACAAATTGATGGGCACCCATAATTGTTTATCAGGTCAGTCCCTCATAGACATAGGTTATACATAACCTGCAACTGCTACACTCTTGAAGATGTTGAGATGGACCACCTAATAACAACCTATGACCTTGTAAGTAAATTACAGTTACCATAATGAAATTCATGAGTTATGAGGACTACTATTCAAATCCAAAACAGTAATCATGCCAAACAAATAATGCAATTTTAATGCTTGAAAGAATCCATGAAGTTACTTGGTCATTTCAAGGTACAAAACAAGTGCACAGTAAGTTAATATTTTGGTCTGATATGTCTCATGAAATAGCAGATATGGTAAAACATATCAAACCTGGTAAAATTTAAGAGAAGCAATAAAGACACTGTAATAGCTTATGCAATATCAGACAGACCATTTGGTAAGGTAGCTGTTGTTTTGTTTCAGTTCAAGGACTATCAGTATCTCATTTGTGCTTGCTATTATTAAATGTGTGTCCTGAATTTACTAACTTAACCTAAAGGGTAATTTCTCCACAATCAGTCAACACACTGATGATTTCCATGCATTTCACATTGTGATGTCCCTGATCTCCTCATCCCTGATAAAGATCCAGAACAATATGTTGCTCATTTTGAAAAAGATTGGTTTCTATCTCCTTTTTAGGACAGAAGTAATCTATTTCATACAGTAGGAATGCCACCTTTTATCGGTTCATGGAAAGAATAAAAACAAAGTTGCCTATCATGGTCATTCTGCTTCATGAAAACATCTGAGGTTATAGTTTTGCACATCAACAAAACCACCTATCTATTTTAAAAACCCAAAGTATGTTGTAGAAACGTGGGACAAAAGAAAGCTGATGTGATTGATCAATCAAATATGTTGACATAATAAATTATTGAAACTATTAATATTACATAGAGCTGAGATGGCTAGCTCTTGAATTTCAGATAAAATTGTTTTTTTTCTATAAGCCTATAAACTAAGCATTATTACATAACCCGACATTTAAAAAACATGAAGCAGGGATCTGTGTTATCTTTTATAACAAGCTAAAATAAAAGGTTGAAAATGCTTATCAGGAATAAAACTACAGGTATGTATGTAATAATATGTAGCCCAAATAACAACAGTGCTTCCACCCTATATGTACCATGTTGTGGTGTTTAGAATGTTGCATTAAGAATTTCAGAGTACTTTAATTATTTTCTACTGATGGTGCAAATCTAAGACAGAGTGAAGTACAACTCTATAACCCTCGTTAGAAATATTGGCAGACCATCCTTCTGAGTGATTCAGCAAAGAGAAACAGACAGCTGTGCTATGAAGGGGAGTCCTTATTAAAGTCATAAACGTTTTCCCTTAAGTTCAAGTTCCACCTTATTATATTAGAGAACTAGGTGTCTCACTCACATGCTGATAATCCCTGAAGGTATTATGTCAGTTTATTGATGACTAAAGGTCTATAGCTTGCTTTTAAGTATGAGCTTAAATGTCTTACTCTTATCAGTAACCAAATAAACATCTATGTTGCTTGCTTGCAGTTTTAGTTTCATCCATAAAAATAAGTTTTGCATTATAGGTTCAAATGTTTATAAGTAATTATGAAGGTAACAACTTCTGATGGTCTTTTTCAGCTTAGCTGTGTTTTCCTAAGGAGAGAATCAAACCCTGCACCTTGTGTTTGTAAGACAAACACCTTAACCATATTACCAATCCCCAGCCCCTATTGAAAATGTGGGTATCAATCTTACTATTTCTCGCATGCAAACTGAGGACTCTAAAATTTGTGCTAATTTCACTTATCAAAAAATTGGTGTGCTGTTAATATTACCATAATAATTCCTAAACTAGCTTGGCTATGCAATAGAGAGTGGTTGGCAAACCACTACAACAGATTCATATTTATTAAGCATGCAGTCCAGTTAGGAAACTATTAAGGAACCCAGGCCAAAATTCCCAAGTAGTCCAAAGCACTATCTGATTAAGGGACTTACTCAATCTCTCACAGCAGGTAAATGAAGTTGGAAGGATTCAAACCTTGCACCCTTGCCACAGGAAGAAGCTCATTAATGAGTCAAGAGCTTTTGTAATTTGCGATTACTGTATTTTCTTTACATTACTGTGAATTTGAGCATTAAACATTTAATATCAAACATCTAAACATACTAGAAAATGCAGTAGCCTAGGAAATAGATCATGTAGTTCCTCTGAACTTTTCCTGCTGCTAGAGTAGTGCAAAATATGGGAATACAGTGCCAACAGTACTTAACATAATGGGTAATGTGAATATATGCCTGAAAGAGAGGAGATGTACAGTAAAACCATTATGGTTACCTTAAAGCAACCACATGCAATCCACATACATATAATTTGTATAATACATAAGTAAAAATAAACTTAGCTACTGAGGTTATAAAAAATGATTTCACAGTTGTTAGAGGGCCACAAGTTTTTGGGGTGCAATATATATTTTGTAGTAAGTGAAGTAGGTATATTGAAGGAAATGCAAGCAGACCAATTGTAATCGCTATCTAGATGCATTACAAGGATTCTGTCATTCACCAGTTAAACATCAGAAAGTCAAAAGTAATGGAGTAAGTCTTCGTGACTCTAAGGTTTTAAGTGTTTGACCATAAATCCTATGATTTATCTAAAAACCTTGACTTCTAGTATCAGTAAGCATAAGTTTGAAAATACAGCAAACATAAAGTCTCCTTGTAGTATAACATCGTTGATTGTGAGTGAAGACATGGCTGGAATCTGTGATGCACTGACTCAGACTAGGATATTGCTGTAAGATATCGTGCAGGATAAAATAGTCATCAACCTTGACTTGGAGGAACCAAAGACAGGCTTTTCAGTTTCAGTCTGAAATATATCACTTAGCATTAATGTACATTCATTGTGCTACTAAACAACAAGATAGATATAGTATATACTTGAGGAAACAATTTGTTTCTACAAAGCAAGCTACATAGTTTGGTAAGTTGTTCTTTCAGAAAAAGCAAGTGCTTCATTGCTCAAAGACACAGTAAACTCTGAGCCTGTAAGATGTATTCCTAATGCCCTTTCAGCCTGTTGTATTTTTTTTTTGTTCTTATAACAGGTTCATAGGTTCATACTAGGCTATCTGCCCTAGGGCATTTATAAGCCTAGCCAGAATGTGTTTGGCTTTCGCCACCCATTTTAAATTTATTTTGCTATGCCCTTTTTCGAGGTTAGTATACTGTGCCTCTATCTAACAGTGACACAGAAGTGATACCCGGGGTAAACCTACGATCTCCCATCCACTCATCAAGATTCCTCTTGAAGAGAGTCAATGAGGGACTCTGCCTAACCTGGACTGGGATTTTATTCCAGAGTGAAGGGAGCCTCTGGGTTATGAATCTGTCCCTCCAGCATGTCCTATTTATTTCAGTGCTGAGGTTCAAGTCTCGAGCGTAGCTCGATGGGATTTGGATTTTCTGAGGTGCAGCATGTCCATTAATTCCGGGTTGGACATGACTTTATACGTCAGGCACAGATCGCCTCTGAACAGGCGGTATGCCACTGAGTAGAGCTGGAGTTTCTTTAACCGGGTAGCATATGGCATCTGTTTGAGCCCTTTGATCCTCTTGGTGAGGTACTTTTGGGGTCTTTCCAGTTGCTGCAGGTGTCTGGTAAGGTACATCCCAAAAGGGGCATTGTACTCAATTATGGGCCTGATGAGGGATGAGTAAAGAGGCACGATGACCTCCCCTGATCTAGATGTGAATCCCTTCATGATTACGTGGGCTATATAAAATGTTTTTCTAACCACTTTGGCCACGTGGTTGTCAAATGAGAGATTGCTATCAACTTGGGTCCCCAGGTCCCTAATTACTTCTTCTGTACTTAATGGATTTCCACCTATGTGGTAATTTGTGGGCACTTTGTTTTTTCCAAAGGGGATGACTATACAGTTTTTGGCATTTAGCTTGAGGCCATGGCTCTGGCACCAGTTGTCTGTTTCTATGAGGCCCTTTTGGAGGATGCTTGTGTCGGCTGGAGAGTCGATTATGGCGCCCAGTTTGCAGTCATCTGCGAACTTGTTCAGCCACAGTCCTTCCATGTTGGCCTGTACCTCCGAGAAATATATACCGAACAAGAGAGGTCCCAGGACTGAGCCTTGTGGGACACCACTTGTAACTGGTTTGGAGTCCGACATGGCTCCAGCAATTCTAACCATGTGGGTTCTGTCCTTGAGCCAGTTTGCAATCCATCTAGTGACATAGGGGTTTATATTTAAGCTGGTGAGCTTATCTGTAATGCCCGAGTGGGGTATTGTATCGAAGGCTTTTGCGAGGTCCAGGTAGGCTGTGTGGACCACCTTCCCCTCGTCAATGACCTTGGTGACTGTTTCAAAGAAATCAACCAGGTTTAAGAGGCAGGATCTGCCCTTAACAAAGCCGAACTGGGTAGGATCCAGTGTTTGTAGGTCCCCAATATCTTTATTTATGAGGTCCATGATGATCCTTTCCATAGCTTTGCAGACCAAGCTAGTCAGGCTTATGGGGCGGTACATGTAATGGTACGCATCAGATGGAAACATGAAAGAGCAACAGTATCATATTTACAATTCATTCCATAGAGTTTTATTACAAAATTCTAGAAGTGTCTCATAAAAAATTAAAACATGCGATACTGAATTAGAATACTATTAGGCCATAAGGTTGCCATATAAACACTATTGAGAAAACTTACTTGTGGGAGACAGCAGTTTATGCTTTTTAATGAATCCTGTCAGAAACAGTGTACTTAGGACACAGTTGTTTCCCTTACAGACTGAGGTTGACAAAAAGCTAGCAGTTTTTATTTTCAATGCCAAGGTGCAGGAGGACAGACATATTCAGCTGACATCTAACGGCTGTGGATGTAATATCCAACCTGGCTGGGGGTAGGGTGTATGGGTGGGCAGTCTAGGAAACAAAATAATCTAGCACAGATTTAATGACTGAGGATGGTTTCAGGAAGCAAGATAGAACTTTGCCTGCTACTCCACTGAAGCCACACCCATTCAAGAAGACAAAGCACTGCAGAGTCATGGAAAAACTGAGTAAGCTTTTATTTATTTATTTTTTTTGTCCAGACCCCCTTTGCACAAAATGACCACACCATTTTTTGGCTAAAATGACCATTAATTAACTATAAAACATGAGTTTAATTCAATACACTCAATGTCATAAATTCCAACATACCAAATTACAGTAGGCAATGTTATCCACTCGACTCCATATTATTAGTGACAAAGGACAGCATAAAATTCAATCCTCTCACTTAAACTCCAACCTCCCTTTAGAAGCAGTGTGATACCGGTCACTTATATAATCAACCAAAACATTATACCAACCAAAAGAAATAATGCAACAGAAGAAGGGCTCCTCACAGCCTCTCTTCTCTGCCTGCTTTCACCCAGAAAATTTCAGGGCCCAAAACACCTCAAAACCGCAAATCACCTAATCTGAACTAAGGGCAGTGGGGGGAAAGCCCACGGCAAAATCTGAATCTTCTAACTGCCATTCACTGCCTAAAAAACAAACACACCTCCCTACCCATTACCTCAATTCCTCCGTAACATAACCTTCCTCTCTAACAATTAACCCATACAATCCACTTGCCCATACCTACCCTCCTTCTTATTAGCTGATTGCCCTTATTCCAGCCATTCAAACCTCACCCCCTCCAACCTACTATGGGACCTCTGGACAAACTAGTCCGTGCCCAAACTACATTTTTTTAAATTGCATTATCGGAACTCATCATAAAACAGGTAAATGTTACAAACAAACAAATTGTAAATGATTAAACTTAGGAAAACAGGTAAGTATATTCTAAAAAGAATATATTTTGATATACACAGATAAAACTTATTAATTTAAATATAAGATTCCAAATAAAAAAATAACCTCAACAGCAGGTTGGGGGTGGGGGCATTTTTGATATGGTACAAAATCTGTTTCCCCTACAACAGAAGAAGAGTTTGGGACTAGAAGAATAGAGTTTGGGGTAGCACATATATAGAGACAGAAAAAAAAGAGTAAACAAGACACAGTTGTATAAAGTTGAAGGTTGTGCATTATGGAACATTTCCTTTCACCATGTTGCTTGACATTGAAATCGATTATATTAAGTAAAGGATTTATGGAGTAACTGCTTACATGGGGATTATGGGGAACTTTGATCCCATGACAGAGCTCACCACCTTTGAAATGCCTGTGTGAATTCTTTGCCACACACTATTTGTATTAATGAAGCAGCATTTAGACAATTATTTTGCACACTGGCATCTTAGAATTAATGACTTTCTATAATATCATTGAGTCATTTTTGACTAATTAGGCACTTGATGGGCAGCAATCTGGGAGAAGATGAGTGGCAAATGAGGTTTGGGAACAAACCAATTTGTCCAGAGACATCTTCAATGTTCATTGGTTAGGTGGAGTTGAAGGGAGGGGGGCTTGCGGTGCAAGGTAGGTTTTGGTAGAGTTTGTGAGGTGGAGGGTTAATTTAGTATGGGGAAAGTTTGGATGTAGTGAGGTAGTTGTAGGGTGGGGCTTAGAGGTTTTTATATAAGTGCAACTGAGAAGGGGATCAGATTTAAGGTGCTACATCCAAGATGACCTGCAGGTATTCCACAGATCTTGTAGGTCTCAGGTTATGGGGAATGGTGGTCTTTGGTGAGTTTTTTTTTTCTTGATGGGGGCAGCTGTGTGATAGTATGGGTTTACTGAGCTATAGATAGTGGGGAGAGAGAGGCAGTAGAATGAGAGTTTACAGATTCTTGCAGTTAACTAGTCACTGGCCAGGTTAGGTTAAGATAGGTATTGTCCTAGCACATGTTGTTGTGTGTTTCAGGTTTGGTGTTTTTTGGAGTTTTTGCTTTTGGAGCAGTGCAGGGTCCTCTTTCTGGCTCCAACAAATGTGTGGGTTGTTCATGGTCTCTTCACTGTTTTGAGTGCCCAGAATGGTTTTGTATCTCAGGCCATTTAATTCATCCACTCATTTTGTGGGAGTGGGGACTGAGTACAGGCCTTTCCTTTCCTTTGTGCTGATCTGTGGGAAGGGTTGGCACTGTCTCATTTTTTTTTTTGTTTTTTTTTTTTTTGGGGGAAGCAGTCAGGTAGGGATGGAAGGACACAGTAGGTGCAGTATTGGTAGAGAAAGTGGGTCGATACAGCTCCTTGGTTTAAATAGTGGTGTATTTGCAGGCTGAGAAATGCCTGTGAGTAACGGCTGTTGGCCACGCATGCGCATAGCATGGTTATCGGTCATAGGGGACATTGCACTGCCTTTTTTGTTTCCCTCTGGGTCTGGTGTTTGCAGAATGGAAATATTTTTGCTCATGTTTTCAGCCTTTTCCTCATAAACATTTTTGGTTTTCTGGTAAATGTATTTATTTATATATATATTAATTTATTTAACATTTGTTTACCCGGAAAGTCCAACTTGGAACGAAGCCAATATTCAGTGGAAGCCCGATTTTAGTTAAGACTGAATTCACTACATAATGGTGGAGACTTGAGTTTCACATTTTATATCCTTTGGAAAATGCAAAGTAACACAGACCTTTTGTCCGGGCGTCTGCCTAAGATTATCAGTGCAAGTGTTAAGTATTTGTCTCAATTTTGTTGGACCCTTGTCCCCCCATTAGCAGTGGCGGATTTAGGCCTTGGCGCAGTGGCATGAGCTCCCCCCCTTCTTAATAACATGCTGTGTAACCTGGAGGGAAAAAAAGCTTTTTATCTGTTTCACTTGAAATCGGAAAATGTACTGCCAAAGCAGTACTCAGTTGAGACAGTACCTCACTTGGCAGTACATTTTAACATTTCAACACATATATACTTTATTTATTTATTTTTATGGGAAATGCAATTGGCAAGATCGGTCAGGTGACCTGAGCATCCTAAGATTGTGTCTCTTCTAACTGTGTCTCCTATTGTGACTGAGAAATCGCTCGAGAAGGAGACCAGGAGGAGCTTATTTCAGTACGGATGGGCATCAAGAAAAAAAATCTGTAAAAGGAACTTAAAGGACAATGACAGGCTAACACACTTTTCTACCCTGTTAGCATTTATGTAAACGTGCTACTCTCGGCATCTAAAGATGCATTTATAGCTATTCAAGTCCTGCTTTTTCTCTTTCTGTATTTTCAAATGCGGTAGCACTATTTCCTTTAACATTTTCACCTCATGGTTATTTGCATCAAGTATAGTCACACCTATTCCCAGGTGAAGTCGCCCAGGCATTTCTGTACTTTTTCCACAGCTGTTTCCCTGAGAATACTCCCTACTTATATATATACAAAATGTTGCACAGTCTTTTTAATTGCTTGTGTTATAATTTTTAAATATATCATAGGAAATTAATTTCCTATAATATCACATGGGTAACAGCATAACTTATGTATAAGTGGAAATGTTAGATAAGGTCTGTTTTCAGAGAGTCATTTTGTAGGCGTATTTTAAGTATTCAGATTTGTACTTCTACAATGTTTGCTGTATGCCATTAATTTTCTAAAGACGCGTTTCTCCCTGGGCCTGTGCTGAAAATAGGCTCTGTATCGGTTGGACTTTCTGGGTAAACAAATGTTCAATAAATATAGATAAATATTTTTTGTTATACACAATTTATTTGAGGATTTGTTTCTGCTTTACTATGTATTAATATAAGTGATGCTTAAATTGATTTAATTTATATTTTTGATAATTTTCTGTATGCTTATCTAAGAAAAGAATTCCCAAATGCTATTGGTTTGGTATTATTTAGATCAATGTATTTGATCAGCAGAGGTTCCTCATGTAATACACAGATGAATACATACAGCAAAGACTTCACTTAACTGTGTTACCTGACTACACAGTACAGTACAATACTGTTGCTAAAGACTGCCTCAGTGACCTTTAGGAATTAGGCACAGTACCAGATCTGCAGTGTGTGAAACATACTGGCAGAACCGTAGTGCAAAAATAGCAATGTGAAATAGCAATAATGGTTCTGGTTAGTGCAAACTGAGAGCATAATCAAAATATATCCTACTGCTGCACATGAATGCACTATGCACAAATCCAAAATAGATTCCAGTGTGCTACAGTTATTGGTTGAGATACATACATGTGAGGCTTCGCAGTGTTTTGCATTTGGTGAACTTTGTCATATAAGAAATGGCAAGTGGAGAAACAAATGAAGGATATAGAGGACAAGCAAAATAAGGGAATTAAAGATGTTAGCAAGTTAGTATAGGGCAGTAAGAACACTGAAGCTACAGTACATGTCAAACATGAAATGTACAATGAAAGTGTCCACATGTTCAAGGGAATTTATATTCACACATTAGTTTTATTCAAGTGGAGCAAGTAATGGCATACTGAAGTGAACACCTGCTGTGTCTGTCTCTCTATAGTCTCAAACAGATGCATTATGCAGACATGTTCATACCTCTCAACCTCTTAGAGCAAGAAACCTGGACAAAGGCATAAATAAAAGTGGGACAAAGGCCCAAAAATAGGGACAATGTTTACATATTGCTCTTACAAACTTAGAAAGTTCATAGAATAACAAGTTGTGTATTAGCATGAATTTTCTGAAGGGCATGAAGTCTGAAACTCAAACACCTATCATCATTTTCTAACTTCAGTCTTTAATGATTTCCACTAATTTGC
This sequence comes from Protopterus annectens, assembly GCF_019279795.1. Lineage (NCBI taxonomy): Eukaryota > Metazoa > Chordata > Ceratodontiformes > Protopteridae > Protopterus > Protopterus annectens. Next base: position 1,445,147,084 of record NC_056739.1, on the reverse strand, counting down.
CAGAAAACCATAATTTTATGAAAAATGGACCAAAAATATGAGGCAAAAATGTGGACATTCTGCAAAAATCTGTACAGTTGAGAGGTATGCTTTTGGCACTTGATTCATGGGCCAGAAGGAGCAGAGAAAATCCACACTGCACATTCAGCCTCTGGCACTTGATCACATTCAACTCTACCAGCAGCAACTGCAACAACTAAGGCTAGCCTTGAAAGAGTTGTGCTATCAGTGCACCTAATTGTGGGTGCTGGGCAGAATAAACACAGTATGATCACAGGCCCATAAAAGGTTGGATAATTTGTATGATTGTATCTATTCTCCACATTCTTTTATTTGCTAAAGAAATGGCATTTCAATCCATCTGTGATCCACTGTACTACATTTAGATTCAGGTCTGGCATACATTTTATCATTACTGTAAATTTCTTGGATACACAGCATAGTTCCACATGCATACTTAGCAACTGAAGTGAACGGATCTACCTTACAAGCTCGACACTTTACAAGATCGACATTTAGAACGACGAGACCACAAGACCAATGGAGCAGATAACCAACAACCTGTAATCCCAACAGCAAAAATACCGACATGGGAAACATGTGAGCGCGACTCGGTAAGTATGCAATAGTGAGGGATGTAGGGTTAGGGTGCGGGTAAGGTGAGTGTGCGATAGTGAGGGACTTAGGGTTAGGGTGAGGGTAAGGTGAGTGTGCGATAGTGAGGGACTTGAGGGTTAGGGGCAGATTAAGTGAGTTAGGGTTAGGGTGCGGTTAAGGTAAGTATGTGATAGTGACGGACCTTAGGGTTAGGGTTTGGGTTAAGGTTAGTGCCTAGATAGTTGTGTGTAAGGTGTAGTGTAGGTTTGTATGTTGTTGGTGTGCTTGTGTTGTGTGTGTGTTGTGTGGAACAGTGAACTTTTAATTTTGATAACTGTTGGGATTTTGGTTTGTCGGGCATGTGAACTTTCATGTTTTTGCGGTTTCATTCTTGTGGTTTCGTCGTTCTAAATGTCGATCTTTTGAAGTGTCGAGCTTGTAAGTTAGATCCGAAGTGAACATATACAGTGCCTATCTCTCTATAGTCTCAAGAAGATGCATTATGCAGACATGTTTGGCACTTGACTCATGGGGTACAAGGGGCAGAGAAAATCCACACTGCACATTCAGCCTCTGGCACTTGGTAATTCAATCATTCACTTCAAAAAGGAAGGTTGGTTAATCCAGGCAGTTAATTCCAGGATATCAGGGCTTCCAAAATAGGGTGTTTGCATGTGTGTGTGGGTGGCGAGTGGTGGGGGGGACTTGCAGTCTAATGAAGCTGCTGTACAGTTTCTGTATAAACTGTTTTCTGCAGTGCCACTGACCCAGATTAGATTAAGTCTCTGTGCATTAGGTTGGAATCTGAAGTGAAATTAAATGAACAGCAGTTGTTGGTTTATATTTTTGGAAGAACTGAGTTTCTCACTATAATTCTGCCCATAGATATCAACCAATCAGGGGCAAATCTCAACAGAACTGGGAAAAATCCAGAAATATCAGGGACACTTGTAACATATTAGTACTATTAACTACAGACATTGACAGAAAAAGTGAATATGAATTAATGTCCAGATATCTAAAACTCTAATTATTGCCATTATTTCTTAAGTGTAACTCACCACTTTTTCTTCAAAAGTCAACAGTTGTAGGAGGGATTAAGAGGGACAGAGCTAAAATTTGAGTCAAAACCAGGGACAGTTAAGAGGTATGATTCTACCATATGCAGCTGCACCAAAAGTTTATAATTCCGGTAGGAGGTTTGGGGTGAAGGGTTTGAGTGCACATGCTCAAAGTGATGGAAGGATGGCATCAATGACACTAGTTTGATGGGAGTATGACACCACTGCACACAATGTGATCTCAAGATGGCTGAATGCCACCAGCTGTGACATTAAAAGGACTATCACTGATGGGGTATGAAGCCCAGTTCTGTCAGCTTTGGATAAAGTAATAGCAAGAAAGGACACACAAGTCTATCTCAATACAACCTGTCCTTTCCACACATGCTGTCAGAACATTTCAAAATGATCAATCAACAACCTCTTACCCCAGCATCCCCTCCTCCGATGGCCAACATTGCAGACTGCACCCCCCCCCCCTTTCTACAAATTCCTGGATCCGCTACTGATTAGTTTTGGTTTTGCCCAGGTTTCTTACACTAAGAGGTTGACAGGTATGCTTAGGAAGGTCATGAACGCATGTGAATAAATAAGTCAATGATAAGGGGGCTAGGTGTGCTGCCAGGCAGAGGGAGTTCAAAAGAAAATAATAAAAATAATAGTTATATATAATAAAAATAAAATATAGGTGGGAAGAAACAATTAAGGGTTGTTTATTTATTAATTTATTTGTTTATTGATTGATTAATTGATTGATTTTTCTGTCTGTTCCACAAGGGGGAGTGGATGGGTTGGTGACTAGATTCTGCTAACATTCTTGTTGGGGGTCTTATTATACTCATGTTGGTGGTAGGGTTAGCAGAATGGTTAAAGTTGCTTTAGTACATCATGCCAGGCTGTGAGTTTCTAGTGGACTTGGGGTCATTCAATTACTAGGGTGTGGGGTTTGAGTTTGAAAGGAACTAATATATTCCTGTACACTCTTTTTAGGTTCTAATGTGCATTTTTTTTACATATGGCTGAGTGCAGACTTGGTTCATAAATGGGGAGGCCATCAATGCACAGGTGGATGAGCTGTTCTGGGATTTTCCAAGCAGTGGAACTGCAGAGACTGAAGACCCCAGCATGTCCAGATGGAAGAGGAGGTGGCAGGCAGCATGGACCAAGGTGGAGGCCTGAGGGAAGCGGGCATGGCTGTTGAGGGATGGGGTCATACTGGAGGCTCCAGTCATTGGACCAGTGCAGGATACAGTGGCAGATAATGATATGGGTTTGGGAGTTCATGTAGGCATGTCAGACTTAAGGTGGTTTGGGAGCAGATTAACAATAGAGGGGGATGGGTCTTGTCAGGAATTTGGTTGCACAGATGGCAGCACAGAGCCTCCTCAAAAGCTTTGAGAAGGAGAAAATCTGCATAGTGAGGCATGTACAGGAGCAGATATCCTAGGCTTCTCTATGGGGAGTTTAGTGTCATCAGTGGTTGGGATGGGGTTGCAATAGTTGGGTTGATATTTTAGGATTAGGCCAGAGGAATGGTTAGCTTCACAGGCCCTCTGGCAATGGAGTGGGGTGGTCTTTTTGACCCCTCACATACCAGTTTCAGTTAAGGAGAAGATCTAGAAAGGGGAGTACATTGATGTATTTCAGTTAATTGATGCAGATGGGGTTCAGCATTTGCTGGAGGCAGAAAATGCAAATAGTAAAGATCTTTTGGCTGCCTAGTGATGTTGGGCAGAGAAGAGTAGGTAGGTTGCATACAATAAAATGGGAGAATTGGGTGTTATGTTTTGTATAATACATGGCAGTTTGGTTGGGAAGGATACTGTCTTGGCCCTCCCTCTCCTGGCATATTTTCTTATGATCTGAAAGACTCAGTGATTATGGGTGGGCAGTGCTTGGTTATGGTATGATCAGAGGTCTTCTAAGTGAAAAGCAGTTGATCAGTCGTTATGTTCGGAAGTTAGGCATCCTGACATATGACTAGCCACCATGATGGATAGCTTTGGTGCTGTTAGCAGAGAGGTTAAGTTGGGAGGGGAAGATGTGGGAGAGAGTTGGTCCTTTAATGTTGTGTGGTGCTCACGGGTAATGTACAAGTTCCTGCACACTTGATCAAAGTGTGAAGGAACACATCCAGTGGTGCAATGTGGCTGGCAGGAAATGCAGTCACTCCATCTTTGTTTTTGGCTGATTTGAGTGGGTTACCTGTTTTGTTCCTGGTATTTCAAATCTTGCGTCCACCCATTTCCTGCTTTGTCACTTAAGGAGGAATTAATTGATGGATTTACCTGCATGGGTTCATAGGTTGGTACTAGGCTATCGGCGCTAGGGCCTATACAAGCCTAGTCATAACAATTCCCTGGCTATTTCTTCCCACACTATTTACTTCCCTGGACACCTGTCTAGACTGATGTGATCCCCGGGGTGAATTTCTTTTCTCCCATCCAATCATCAAGGTTCCTTTTGAAGAGGGCCAAAGAGGCACTCTGCTTGACATGTATGGGCATTTTATTAAATCAAAGGTGGTGATGGATGAACTAGTTTGTAAGAATTTGCAGTCAGTGCGGGGAGGGAAGATATGATAAAGGGTTTGATGGAGAATGAATGTTAGACAGATTACTGGAGCCTTTTGACAGCCCTCCATTTAAAACATTTAATGTCTCACCATTGAGTCTGGTTCCTAAGAAGTTGGCCGGGGAATTTTGTTTGATTCACCATTTGTCTTACCCTGAAGGGAGCTCCATTAATGATTTTATTTCAGTGGCGGATGCTAAGTTTACTTATGTGACTTTGGATGATACCATGAAGATGATTTGGGGGGTTTAAGGATGGTTGGTGAAGGTGGACATTGAATATGTGTTTTGACTTTTGCTGGTATAAGAGAAAGAGTCTCTATTGTTAGGCGTGGTGGTTGGGAACGAGTTTTATTTTGATAAGGCTATGCCAATAGGATGCTCAGTAGCTAGCACTACCTTTGTGAGGCTTAGCAGTGAACTTCATTGGGTTTGGCAGCAGCAGATAAGAACTTAAAGGGTGGTACATTACCTAGATGATTTCTTGATGGTAAGTGAGGGGATTGAGACAGCACAGGAAGGTATATGTGAATTTTTGGATATGTTTAAGGAGCTGGGGGTTCCTTTGGCAAGACATAAGTTGGAAGCCCCAGCTAAGGTATTGGATTTTATGGGTTAGCTAATGGTTGTGGAGCATAGGTTGTTTTGTTTACCAGCATTAAATATAGTACATTTGAAAGAAAAGATTGGCTGGGTGATGTGTAAGGTTAAGGTGCAGATTATGGACATTATGGAGGTTTTAGGGCTTCTGAATTTTGCATGTTGGGCAGTTCATCCATGGTGTACTTTATCCATGGTGTACTTTTTGAAGATCAGTAACCTTTTTATTGAAAGGGGGAGAAGTAAACATCATTGAGTAAGGACCGGTAAGTTGGTGCAGGTGGATGTAGCACTATGGTGTCCTACTTGCAGCAGTTTAATGGTGTTCATTTTTGGCAGACAGATTGGGTTGATCATAGGGAACTGAAGTTGTTTACAGATGCAGAGAGAGATATTGGAATGGGTGAATTTTTTGAAGGGAGTGGTTTGTGGCTCACTGACCGGCAGATTGGAAGGTTAAGTGGAAGAAGGTTATTGCCTGTTTGGAGTTTATACCAATTTGGGCAACATCTTTGGTTTGTCAGGAGCAGTTGAGGGGAAAGAAGGTTATTTTTTATTTGGACAATATTGTAGTGGTGTGAGTTTTGCAGGTGAAGACTGCAAAGTCTGAATTGTTGTTGTTAGTACTATGTAAGTTGGTTTTACAGAGTTTGTTAATTAACTTTTCTTTTACAGGTGTGCATATGGCTGGCAGGAACTAAGAATGGGATAGTTGACATTTGGTCTCGATTTCAGTTTTCCAGGTTTTCATGTTTGGTGCCAGGGGCCGTGGAAGAGACGAGGACATTGCCAGATGCGGTATGGCATCTTGCGCTAAGGTAGTCCGATGGCTGGTGCAGCACTCTTGGACAGCATCTACCATGAAGGCATATGGTAGGGCATTATAATGATTTTGATAAATTTATTTTAGTTGCCTGAGGAAGATGGAGTTTGGTTGGAAGAACTATTGTTGCGATATTTAGCTAGGTCTTGGGTGCAAGGTAAGGCAGTGCAGTCGGTCAAAATGGACCTGGCTGTGATCAGTATATTTGCAGGGGGGGGCAGGGTTACATGATTTTACTAAGTCCTGGTCAATTGGGCATATGTTGAAAGGTTGAGATAGAGTGGCTTATGTAAATACGGATATGCGATGGCCTTTGACAAGACAGGTTATGAAATTTTTATTGAAGTGTTTGGCCTTGGTGGTTGGTGATTTAGTGAATTATACCTTGTGGGTGACCTTGTGCTTATGGATACATTTTGGAGCATTTAGGGTGTCAGAACTGTTAAGAGTCATTAGTTTGGGGGAATGTCATGCATTTTTCTGGGGCAGTGCATATTTGGTTACATAGATCTAAAATTGATCAGTTAGGGAGGGGCATGCAGATAGTTCATGGGAAAGATAGGAATGATTGGATGTGTCCAGTGGATTGAGCTGAGAGATTACTGTGGACCCATTTGGGGACCCCTCAAGATTTATTTTTGGTTGAGAGTGGGTAAGGGAATAATGTGTAATTAGCTTGTATATGTGATAAGTATGGGCTTTCCGGGAGAGAGGTTTTCCACTCATTCTTTTTACAATAGTAGGGCTTCAGATTTAGCTAGGAAGGGAGATCAGTGGAGGTCATTAACAGGGTGGGTCATTGGTCTTCAGATGCTTTTTAATGGATTAAATTGGGTGATTCATTAATAATTTGTTTGTTTCGTTTTGTTTTAGGTAAGGAGTCTGTTATCCTGGGTTATTTGTATATTCATTGGGTGGTGAAGATCGCTGCTGTTAGAATGACTGTTGATCAATTGGATTTGCATCATTTCGAGTGGAGAGAGTCATGTGACATGGTATTACAGGCCTTAGGTGGAATTAGTTCAAAGAGGAGTTTGCATCTGTACATTCACAGATGGGGCTTCCTTGGGTATTGGTGGTACAACTGGCAGGTGACTTGAGAATAATTCCTAAGAAGCAGTTGGCATATAGAATAAGAAAGGATTTGGTTACGTTAGTTTACATACCCAGGTATCTGCATTGTGTGGTCTAAGATAGTACCTTGTTTATGTTGGTGGAATGCTGCTAGTTTTATGGCATTAGAGCAGGCTCAGCCATTTATTAATTTTAGATTGTCAAGGTAGCTGGATGATTTGGTTATGCAAACGATGGAACACAGGCATTTTGATGGCAGGGATCTGGTTTAGTTTAGCGATGATTAAGTGCACCTGAATGATTTTGGTTTGGATCTTTTTAATGTACATTTACATTTATTTTTGGAAGGATTAGTGAAAGCTCTCCAATAAGAGGTGGAACACCCAGGATCAGGCTGGTGGGTGGAGAAGAGGGGCAGGTTTTTCCCTCTTCTGTTCCCCTATTGATGTTGGGTGTTGATGAAAAGAGTTAAGGAGATAGAAGTATATGGTAGGATGCTGCTTTGACTTGTAAGAATAAGTGAGCAGTGGGTGAGGATGCTGCTTATTCAGGCCGGGTGAGCTGGGATACGCTGCCCTGATATATATGGTTGCAAGGATGTTTATGTTGTGATTATGAGGATGTTCATGATGTAATTAACAAATTGAAATGATGCAATAAAGTTATGTTATTTGAAGTTAAGGTAGTCAAATGCCATTTGATGTGAAGTGTTTCATTGAAGGAGATCATGACAAATGAGGTTTCGGAACAAACCAATTTGTCCAGAGACATCTTCAGTGTTCAGGCATTAGGTAGAGTTATAAAGGGTCTGGAGGCTTGGGGTGGGAGAGGGAGGTTAAGACTATGAAGCAAGGGTAGGTTTGGGAAGTGGAGGGTTAATTTAGCATGGGGAAAGTTTGGAGGAAGTGCGGTAGTTGAATGGTGGGGCTTAGAGGATTTTATGTGAGTGTAACAGGGAAGGGCATCAAATTTAGGTGTGGTATTGCTATCCAACCTCTCTCCCCTTTTTTGGGACATTTTGGTTTGTTTGATTTTGAGGTTGGGTGTTTAGGAGGAGAAAAGGGGCAGGTTTTTCCCTCTTCAGTTCCCCCTGTTGGTGTTGGGTGTTGGCGAAAGGAGTTTGGGGGATGCAAGTGAGCAGTTGGATGCTGCTTTGACTTGTAAGAATAAGTGAGCAGTAGTGAGGATGCTGTTTATTCTGGCAGGATGAGTGGGTGTTGGTGTTGGGTGTTGATGAAAGGAGTTTGGGGGATGGAAGTGAGCAATAGGATGCTGCTTTGACTTGTAAGATTAAGTTAGTGGTGGTGAGGATGCTGTTTATTTTGGCAGGGTGAGTGGGGATACACTTCCCTGGTATGTATGGTTGCAAGGATGTTTATGTTGTTTTTACAATAATGTTCATGTTGTGATGAACAAATTAAAATTATGCAATAAAGTTATGTTATTTGAAGTTAATAAAGGTTGTCAAATTCCATTTGGTGTGAAGTGTTTTACTGAAGGGAATCAGGAAAAATGGGCTCGTTTTAAGTTCTTTAAGAAAAACATAGGGCATGTACTTTGGTAAGTAAACCAACATACAAGCTGAAGAAAGATGTAACAGACCAATAAACAAAAAGATGTAACAGACATCAGCAGTTATGCTGGGATACACAAGGAATCATTTCTATCCCTGCACTGATGTTTTGTATGGTCATCCATTCAAACAGCGTACAGAGTAAAGTAAAATACAATTCAAACACAGGGCATGATGGAATACCACTGGCTGAACTCTGTCATGCAAATTTCTTTCTCATCACTGCCAGATCTTAAATTAATTTGTGAAAGAGAATTTTCTCCTTGAAGAGCTGTTCTATGTGATGGAGTGCTATAACAGAAAAAGCATTGCTCACAAGCTTTGAGAAGAGTATAAAATGCATCATTGTCTGGAAGGTATGAACATAAGAGACACTGAAGGCTGTAATGCAAGGGAAATGATAGAAGTACAAAGAAAATTATGGAATTATCTTTAAATAACTTATTTTCTAACGCCATATTCATATTACTCAAGTTTTAGAGGACATTGTTTTTACTAATATATGTATTATTTGTTGCATGTTACATTAGATGTAGCATTAAAATTAATCAATGTGTCTTAGTAATTTCTGGAATGATATAACAAATATGAACATAAAAAAGACAAAATGAAGAGTCTATTAATGGATTCTTTTATATGGAAATATAAAAAAAACAAGTTCAGTTTCTAACCAGTATATATGATCAAAATGCAATAACTGGAAGTTACTTTCATACATTATTAAGAAAGCGGCGTGCTCTGTACATTAATGTATATCAGACAATGCTGAGCTCATCTTAAGTATTCCAAATTAATCTGTCTTACTCCTTATGCATATTATCTGGTATGTTTTTTACTTAAAAAAACAGATCTTATCACACAATATTATCATTTCAAAGCAGTATTCAGGACTATTAATAACTGAAATGCATTTTCATTTTCATTAGTTCACTGGTCATCTGTCTTATATTTCAGGGGATATATGAAAATACTGCTATTTGGAATTTTGCACAACAGCTTATATTTGATTGGCATGGAATTTCCGGAGGACTATGTGTGCATTATATGGCAGTCTGACTAAACCTTTTACTAAGTTTGCTGGAGGTTGACAAATGCCTCTCTCCACATTCCTCAAGACACTTAACATAATGCATTGTTTGCTTTAGGGGTTCTCAGGATATTAATAATGATAAGAATTGTATAACTAATAAAATGATAAAAGTGAAATCCTTAAAAAAGGTCATGTGTTATTACTGCAGACAAAAAGGGAAAGAACATTGACAGGAATGCATTTTTCTTCCAATTTAAGACAGGCAAAGAACCTAAGCTGAATCATTATATAGGTTTAGAAAATATATAGAAAAATAGAGGCAGGCTGCACAATAGCTTTCACCAGCTGGCTTCTTCAGGTGTATACAAGAACTAAAAACATCCCTACATTTATACTATGTATCTCTCAATTATCCAATTGAGCGCTTAAAGTGATACCAAACCTTAAAAGACTTAAGCAGCACTTTTATACAATATATATATATATATATATATATATATATATATATATATATATATACATAAAACCTTAAATAAAGCATGCTAATACTTCTTTTACACATTGGGACAAACTAAAATCTATAAAACACATACATCAATATATACAATTAAAAATTCAACATCAAAATAACTACCTACGTAAAGCCCTATTTTTTAAAAAAAGGTTTTAGTGGTACATGGTCATTTAAGCCATGCCATAATCAGCTCTCAATTTAACTATCCATTTCAATTCCAAATTCTCTGTTTGTACCCTAACATCACCACCCCTTTTATTTTTAAAATATCTATCTATCACCCTAAAAACAAAATGATGTTCTATGCTAGTTTCTTTAACATGTTTAGCCAAAGCATTAAACAGACTTCCTTTTTTAATATGATAAATATGTTCTCTGACTCTATCTTTTAACATTCTATCTGTTTTAGCCACGTAAAATTTGTTACAAAATTTACAAGTAGCCAAGTAAACTAAATGTCAAGAATCACATCTAGCACTAATACTAAAATTAAATAGTCTGCCTGTATCAGGATGTACAAATTCACTATCTGTATTTACATACTTACAGTACTGGCATTTAAAGCAAGGTCTAGTGCCTTTATTATTGTTAAATGAAGCAAAATTTCTAGGGCCACACAATTGCCTTTTCAAGGATTTTTTATTCTTAAAGGTAAATTCAGGAAATGCACCTATACACTTACTTATTTGCCTATCTGATGTTAGAATTATTCCAATGCTTATTAATAATGTTCGTATATCATCTAATATCTCTTGAATAACTAAAACAGAATTTAAGTGATTGTGCTTTTTTAACATGACCTTTAACACTATCTTCTGTCTGTTTAGAAAAATAGGGTTTGGCCCTACTGTGTCTCACAATTTTTCCTGCATTAATACTACAATCAATTATTTTTTGATCATAACCTCTATCCAACAAGTCAGTTTCCACTGTGTCTAATTGTATGGCAAAATCATCATCCATAGCGTTAAGCCTGGAAGCTCTAAATGCTTGATTTTGAGCAACATTTTTAAAAACAAACTGAGGATGCATACTGTCCCTCCTAAGTAAATTATTAACAAGACATTCTTTCTTAAACATTTTAATACTCAGGTCACCATTTGTGGTCTGCATAATCAAAACATCCAAGAAATTTATTTCTTTATTTGAAAAGTACAAAGTAAACTTAAGGAAACTTGTTGAGGCATCAATATAATCAGAAAATAATTTTAATTTTTCAATTAGAGCCCCCCATATCATAAAAAGGTCATCTACAAATCTACGGTAGAACAATATATCTTTTATAAAATCATTATTCATCAAAAAATTTTTCTCCCATTTTAACATTACCGCATTGACATAGCTGTTCGCACAAGACGTTCCCATAGCAATGCCTTGGCATTGCCAAAAAATCTTGTCTTTGTTTACAAAGATATTGTTCTCTAAAACAAGATTCAATAACTTACATATCAACTCAATCTTATTGCAGTCATAGTTCCCACTATTATACATTGTCAGCTACACTCTAAATTCCATAATCATTGGGTATAACTGTGAATAACGATACAACATCAAATGTAACAAGCAATACTTGTTTACTTGTGATGTCTTCACAGAATTTATATAAGTCCTTAACAAATTGTTCAGTATCCTTAAGAATATGGTCCGAGGTATTTATAAGAATTCTCAAAGTTTTTTCCAAATAAATTGAAATTGCCTCAGTACACCAGTTCCTACCAGACACAATTGGTCTCATTGGTGGATTATCTATGCTTTTATGTAGCTTGGGTAATCCTTGTATCATTGGGATAGTAGGTTTAGCAATAAGAAAATATTGAGAGTTTACCATCTAAAATGTTATTATCTACCATCAATTTTAACTGTTCATGTACATGTTTAATCATTTTGTTAACCTGTAACAAAGTGATAGATTTATAAAAAACTCTATCATCCAAGAGAAGAAACATTCTCCTATCATAATCTTCCTTGTCTATGACTACTATGGGTCCTCCTTTGTCAGCAGGACATATCATAATAGAGTTATTAATTCTTAAATTTCTCAACGCAGTACATTCATCCCTAGTTAAATTGTGCCATTTATTATTATTGCTTAGCATTTCCTGTTCATAACATTTTTGTATACATCATCGATACATATTTTTTCAAATGCAGAAATCAATGGGCTCATATTAGGTATAAAACAGCTGGGTTTACTATACACAAATTCACTATTCATATTATCATTCACAAACATCATTTTCAACATAAGATTTCTAGCAAACATTTTAATATCTAAAACTACTTCAGTGATATCAGTGTCCATTGTAGGAATAAAGGATAACCCTTTTTCTAGAACTTTGAGCTCATTATCCGACAAAACATATTTTGATAAATTTATAACTAACTTTTGTTGTTTAAAAATGCTTTCCTTATGGTGTATGGGCTCACCATACTCTCTGTTTGTTTCCTTTTTTTGTCTGGTTGCACTTCTTCCCCTTATCTGAGACTTGCTCTGCCGACCTCTTCCTCTGCTGTTCGAATGACTCCTGGTTGGTAACGGAAATTGCAGACCCACTGGTCGAGTACCCTCCAAAAAAGGAGATGCAGGATGAAGTTCTTCATCAAATTCATTTTGTATGCTTCCATTTGTTCCATTATGCACTTGCCTGAATAGTAACCGTTCTTTTCCTAATGACAATATTTTCAGATGGAGCCAGGTTACAACCTAACTCTGCAGTCATTGAACCACTCCACTCAGATGTAAATTGTGCCTCATCACCTTTCTGATGAATTACCACAGGTAAATCAGTTTCTTTATTTATAATAACTTTGTTAAACAACACTAATTCAGCTGTACCAGTATTTTTAGTAGGAAAACTATTTTCCTGCTTAGCAGAATTTACATTTCTCGGCCACATAAACACATGGCCATTCAGGAAATCAATTTTATCTCTTTCTAATTTCTTTAATTTAATTTGAGTCAGTCTGCGCCCATACACATTATCAAGAATGTCAGTTACTGGTTTCATAAGAACAGCTGACTCATATTTTTTATACAAGTCAAGGTACTTAGTTTTTACTGTTGACAACATTTTAATTCTTCCTGCTCAGCAGCTTCCGATAGCAATTTTAAGTACCCCATACTTGTTTGTATGTTCAGTTTTTGCCAGGCACTCAACAATATTGGATCGCAATTGGTCTGAGCTGGCATTTTTAAAATTCTCAAGCCCCTCTGTATGATATTTTCTTCAAAGCATAATTGCAAATGATATTTCTCATACTGTGTTCTTTTAAGTCTTAACAGCTCTTTCTCCAAAGAAAACAGTTAACTTTTCAGTGCTATAAAATCTATTTCAGTCATTTCATCAAACTCAGACACATTTTTTCCATGTAACAGAGGATTATTTTTTCGCTCACCTTCATGATAAAATTGTTCACATTTTTATCAGTCCATAAGGTGTTACTTGAGGGGTTATAATCCAACTCTATATTCTCAATTCCTGTAGCCATTTTCTGGTCTCTGTGTGTAAAAAACAAACAGAAATTCTTCCACAAAAACAAATTGAATCCACAGGGACAACCAGGTACCTCGAGATACTAGAAGGAATCCAAATATATAGAAAAATAGAGGCAGGCTGCAGGTCTCTTCCAAAAGCTTTATTCATAGATAACACAAGCGCTTTCACCAACTGGCTTCTACAGGTATATACAAGAACTAAAAACATCCCTACATTTATACTATGAAAAATAAAGAGATATTCCATTTTGCTGCAGTGAACCGTCCAATAAATAATCCACAAACCAAGAGACTGCTGGTTCACCCAGGCTAACACTGTGCTGAAAAGCAAATAAACTGTCTATGCAATCCAGTAATAAAAGTTCTGTTAAAATCCAGAATTTAATGAAAAGAATGAAATAAAACAAAATAAGAACAAAAATAATAAAAATAATAAAAAGAATGAAATAAAACAAAATAAGAACAAAAATAATAAAAAATAAAAAAAATAATAAAAATTAAGTCCCTTGTCGTTGGCCAAGGGACTTAATTTTTATTATTTTTGTTCTTATTTTGTTATTTTCATTAAATTCTGGATTTTAACAGAACTTTTATTACTGGATTGCATAGACAGGTTATTTGCTTTTCAGCACATTGTTAGCCTTGGTGAACCAGCTGTCTCTTGGTTTGTACATTTATACTATGTATCTCTCAATTATCCAACTGAGCACTTAAAATGATACCAAACCTTAAAAGACTTAGGCAGCACTTTTATACAATATATATATATATATATATATATATATATATATATATATATATATATATACATAAAACCTTAAATAAAGCATGCTAATACTTCTTTTACACATTGAAACATACTAAAATCTATAAAACACATACATCAATATATACAATTAAAAATTCAACATCAAAATAACTACCTACGTAAAGCCCTATTTTTTTAAAAAAGGTTTTAGTGGTACATGGTTATTTAAGCCATGCCCATAATCAGCTCTCAATTTAACTATCCATTTCAATTCCAAATTCTCTGTTTGTACCCTAACATCACCACCCCTTATAATTTCAAAATATCTATCACCCTAAAAATAAAATGATGTTCTATGCTAGTTTCTTTAACATGTTTAGCCAAAGCATTAAACAGACTTCCTTTTTTAATATGATAAATATGTTCTCTGACTCTATCTTTTAGCATTCTATCTGTTTCACCCGCATAAAATTTGGTACACATTTTACAAGTAGCCAAGTAAACTAAATGTGAAGAATCACATCTAGCATTAATACTAAAATTAAATAGTCTGCCTGTATCAGGATGTACAAATTCACTATCTGTATTTACATACTTACAGTACTGGCATTTAAAGCAAGGTCTAGTGCCTTTATTATTGTTAAATGAAACAAAATTTCTAGGGCCACACAATTGCCTTTTTTTACGGTAGAACAATATATATGCAAGTGCATAATGGAACAAATGGAAGCATACAAAATGAATTTGATGAAGAATTTCATCCTGCCTCTCCTTTTTTGGAGGGTACTTGACCAGTGGGTCTGCAATTTCCGTTACCAATCAGGAGTCATTTGAACAGCAGAGGAAGAGGTCGACACAGCCAGTCTCAGATATGGGGAAGAACTGCAACCAGACAAAAAAGGAAACAAACGGACAGTATGGCGAGTCCATACACCATAAAGAAAGCGTTTTTAAACAACAAAAGTTAGTTATAAATTTATCACAATATGTTTTGTCGGATAATGAGCTCAAAGTTCTAGAAAAAGGATTATCCTTTATTCCTATAATGGACATTATCACTGAAGTAGTTTTAGATATTAAAATGTTTGCTAGAAACCTTATGTTGAAAATGATGTTTGTGAATGATAATATGAATAGTGAATTTGTGTATAGTAAACCCAGCTGTTTTATACCTAATATGAATCCATTGATTTCTGCATTTGAAAAAATATGCATCGATGATGTATACAAAAAATTTTATAAACAGGAAATGCTAGGCAATAATAATAAATGGCACAATTTAACTAGGGATGAATGTCCTGCCTTGAAAAATTTGAGAATTAATAACTCTATTATGATATGTCCTGCTGACAAAGGAGGACCCATAGTAGTCTTAGACAAAAAAGATTATGATAGGAGAATGTTTCTTCTCTTGGATGATAGAGATTTTTATAAATCTATCACTTTGTTACAGGTTAACAAAATGAATAAACATGTACATGAACAGTTAAAATTGATGGTAGATAATAACATTTTAGATGGTAAACTCTCTCAATATTTTCTTATTGCTAAACCTACTATCCCAATGATACAAGGATTACCCAAGCTACATAAAAGCATAGATAATCC
Organism: Protopterus annectens; assembly: GCF_019279795.1. Classification (NCBI taxonomy): domain Eukaryota; kingdom Metazoa; phylum Chordata; order Ceratodontiformes; family Protopteridae; genus Protopterus; species Protopterus annectens. The sequence continues at coordinate 1,445,131,387 of NC_056739.1, read as the reverse complement.
ACCAATGAGACCAATTGTGTCTGGTAGGAACTAGTGTACTGAGGCAATTTCAATTTATTTGGAAAAAACTTTGAGAATTCTTATAAATACCTCGGACCATATTCTTAAGGATACTGAACAATTTGTTAAGGACTTATATAAATTCCGTGAAGACATCACAAGTAAACAAGTATTGCTTGTTACATTTGATGTTGTATCGTTATTCACAGTTATACCCAATGATTATGGAATTAAGAGTGTATCTGATTTAATGTATAATAGTGGGAATTATGACTGCAATAAGATTGAGTTGATATGTAAGTTATTGAATCTTGTTTTACAGAACAATATCTTTGTATACAAAGACAAGATTTTTTGGCAATGCCAAGGCGTTGCTATGGGAACGACTTGTGCGAACAGCTATGCCAATGCGGTAATGTTAAAATGGGATAAAGAATTTTTGATGAAAAATGATTTTATATAAGATATATTGTTCTACCGTAGATTTGTAGATCACATTTTTATGATATGGGGGGGGCTCTAATTGGTAAATTAAAATTATTCGCTGATTATATTGATGCCTCAACAAGTTTTCTTAAATTTACTTTGAACTTTTCAAATAAAGAAATATGTTTCTTGGATGTTTTGATTATGCAGACCACAAATGGTGACCTGAGTATTAAAATGTTTAAGAAAGAATGTCATGTTAATAATTTACTTAGGAGGGTCAGTATGCATCCTCAGTTTATTTTTAAAAATGTTGCTCAAAATCAAGCATTTAGAGCTTCCAGACTTAACGCTATGGATGATGATTTTGCCATGTAATTAGACACAGTGGAAACTGACTTGTTGGATAGAGGTTATGATAAAAAATTAATTGATTGTAGTATTAATGCAGTAAAAAGTGTGAGACACAGTAGGGCCAAACCCTATTTTGCTAAACAGGCAGAAGAGAGTGTTAAAGGTCATGTTAAAAAAGCACAATCACTTAAATTCTGTTTTAGTTATTCAAGAGATATTAGATGATATATGAACATTATTAATAAGCATTGGAATATTCTAACATCAGATAGGCAAATAAGTAAGTGTATAGGTGCATTTCCTGAATTTACCTTTAAGAATAAAAAATCCTTGAAAAGGCAATTGTGTGGCCCTAGAAATTTTGCTTCATTTAACAATAATAAAGGCACTAGACCTTGCTTTAAATGCCAGTACTGTAAGTATGTAAATACAGATAGTGAATTTGTACATCCTGATACAGGCAGACTATTTAATTTTATTATTAATGCTAGATGTGATTCTTCACATTTAGTTTACTTGGCTACTTGTAAAATTTGTAACAAATTTTACATGGCTAAAACAGATATAATGTTAAAAGATAGAGTCAGAGAACATATTTATCATATTAAAAAAAGAAGTCTGTTTAATGCTTTGGCTAAACATGTTAAATAAACTAGCATAGAACATCATTTTGTTTTTAGGGTGATAGATATTTTGAAAATATAAGGGGTGGTGATGTTAGAGTACAAACAGAGAATTTGGAATTGAAATGGATAGTTAAATTGAGAGCTGATTATGGGCATGGCTTATATGACCATGTACCATTAAAACCTTTTTTAAAAAATAGGGCTTTACGTAGGTAGTTATTTTGATGTTGAATTTTTAATTGTATATATTGATGTATGTGTTTTATAGATTTTAGTATGTCTCAATGTGTAAAAGAAGTATTAGCATGCTTTAAGGTTTTATGTATATATATATATATATATATATATATATATATATATATATATATATATATATAGTATAAAAGTGCTTCTTAAGTCTTTTAAGGTTTGGTATCACTTTAAGTGCTCAACTGGATAATTGAGAGATACATAGTATAAATGTAGGGATATTTTTAGTTCTTGTATACACCTGAAGAAGCCAGTTGGTGAAAGCGCTTGTATTATCTGTGAGTAAATCTTTTGGAAGAGACCTGCAGCCTGCCTCTATTTTTCTATATATTTGGATTCCTTTTAGTATCTTGAGGTACCTGGTTGTCCCTGTGGATTTAATTTGTTTTTGTGGAAGAATTATATAGGTTTAAACAAAAATATGGAGATGGATAAGAATGTTAAACAGAATGAAGATGAAAACAAGAAAAGGAGAAAAATATTAGAAAAGACTCTTCTATATATGGTTGCAGTCAAGAAACAAACAGTAAGGGTCCAAATATAAGGCTGTGAAAAGGCATGTTTACATTTCCTATAGGACTGATTTGTCAAAGCCAATTTACTTTAGAGTGAAAGATAGAAAGGGCTAAAAGATCAACATATTTTAACTTATTTTGAGTTAATTATATTCCCAGATTTAGTTACATTAAGTCATTTAAGGTATAAGGAGTGCTTTGGCTTCAATTAAAACAGCTGCTAATCTATTTCCTGCTTTTTCTTTTAGTTCAGCTGAACATGCTTCGATGAATCTATATTGAAATGCCAAATCTTTCACTACATTTTTATGTTGGTTCCATTCAGTGGACTGAGTTTTTCAAAAGTCGAACTTTGTATGGTCGAGACCATATGACTGACTATCTGAAAATCCACTGTTTTCTATGGAGACTATGTTACAGTAGGGATTAGGGAATTTGCCCTTTCCCCACTGTAGTACAATGTCTCAAGTTTGTACATATTATTTTCAGGAGTTGTGGGGGTGAAGCAGGCCTTGATCCCCTATAAAACACACATATTTGTTGTTTCTTTATGTTTCAGTATTACAGAGCATCAATCATTTGGTCTCAACCATATGCAGTGTAATGCTGTGTAATGTCATTGTTATTACAGGGTCCCCTTTCTGTAATGGAAAATGAAGAGCTAGAAAGGATACTAAGCTGTAAGAGAATGTGGTACTACTAAAGGGATTAGTAATCTTTAGGGCAGTTTCATTATTTCATCTACTTGCCTGAAGAAAGGCAAATCAGCAGTGAAAAGTTGCACTTTTTCATAAAAATCCAGATATTTAGACTAGCCTCTTTAAAGTAGTTCTGGTCTGGACAAGAATTTTCCAAGGAACTGCAGCAAGCCCTGGGACCACCTATCATCTATAACCACAGAGGAGTATTTTAAGCTATGCATTTGGGTACTCCTCCACATCAATCTATTATCCCTTGGATCAAATTACATTTGTCAGTAGACATCCTGATTAACACCATTATCACTTCCTAACATTTCTAAATCTTGTCAACATTATTAGGCAAGAAAAGGAATAGGTCACTGTCTACTTCTTCAACTGAAGTGAGTTTCTGCATGAAAGAAAATGAATCCTCTTTAGGCTTTGTTAGAAACAATGATACTGATGACTTGTAGTTTTGTCATCTACTTCCTCATCTAAGGATACTTGCTTCATTAAAATTATTTATCATATGGAAAACATTGTTGAGTAGATAATTTATGTGCATTCTCTTAAGAAGCATTCAAGAAACACTTTATAAAGCATTTAAGATGTGTTTTAAATTGCTTAGACAATAATTTAATTTGTCATTTCATAATAGTACATGACTAAATTCATCTGTATGTCTATATGTTCTTAACCTTCTACTTTTAAGAAGTTAATGAACTGTGTAAGGCACCAATACAAAAAGAGAGAGAGAGAGAAAGAGAGAGATGGAGCAAGACGCCAACAGGGAGAGAGAGTGCGGAGAGACAGAGACAAAGAAAATGTATATGTATAGAAAAATGAGTACAGGACACATAATAATCAGCTTCTCAGCCCTCATGCTCATCTCAGAAATAATAGGGTGCATAAGCAACTTCTGCTTGGTAAGTAATCTTGAGTGTCTAGCAAAGCAAGAAAGATAGACATATTTCCTCTAATCTGGCCTTCATAACAACAAAATAAATGACTCATTTGTTACAATGTCAGTGATCTGTTTTGAGTCAAGTCTTCAGGTGTGTGCAAGGCATCTCTGTCTCTGACAGGCAACACAGAACACTGCATATCATACCAGTGGCTGACGAGATAATCACAGATGTAGCCAATCATACCTATAATATAGGAAGTGTACCTTTAAGGCCTGCTTCTACAGGGGTTATATGACAGGTTCTAGTACTGATAAAGGGGATGCAGCTGTTTCCTTATGATCTTATTAATAAAACAGTGGATGCACTAGTTAATGACAATTCCTCTTTGGGAAATCTATGTTGAACATTTTCTTGAAGAGACTGAAAGAAAATGCAAAGCCGTTATTGTCAAAGGTATGTTTCCTATTCATATCTTCCAGTACTCAAATACAGTGTCTTATATCAAAAGACAATACTTTAAAAACAGTAAACTAACAGTCTGTGAAGGGAGAGACAAAGACCATAGCCCAGATACCTCCACAGTAAATACTTAAAATGCACTTAAAAATAATTTCATTCTGCAAATAATTTCTCACCTAGTAGGATACCATCAGTAGTTAATTACTTCAGGGTAATGTAGGGTACTCCAAGAAGGCAGTGTATGCCGAGACGTCAGAGAGGAATACATTTTATTCATTGGGTTCCTTGTCTTTGTTCTTTGTTGTATTTGCTAATGTAGGGTATTGTTACCTTGGACAAGGGAAGTGAGAAGTTTAAATAATTTTTAATAGTACTTGGATTTTAATTTTGTTGGATGTCAGTTTCAGGCCAGTTCATCAAACACCATGCAAGTAGATAGTCATTGTACAATCACTGGTGTTAGAGAAAATGATTGAAAGTCAATAAGACAGATTCTTTCATACCAAGAGGGCAGCAGTGCTCACGCCATACTTTTTGTGGGCAAAAAGAAGGCCAAAAAATGGATACCAGTGCTTTACTTTTCTCAGCTAAACCAGTTGCTCAAAATAAAAGAAAGTCAGAATGTTAGTTCTTAAGAACTCAGTGCCACCAGTGAACAAAATTCTTGGATGGTAATCATGGGCTTTGAAGGTGCCCACAATACATTTTGAAGATGCCCACAATACATTTTGGTAGAATGTAACAAAGTATGCTGGTGAGGGGTTGATTTCCAACACCACTTCATTTCCCTCCTATTTTGCATGGAGAAAGCGCCATCTTAAGGTGCAGAATATTTATGTTGTTTTGTTTTTGTTATTTTTGTTTAATTTGGATGACTCATGTAACTGCTTCTTCATTTCCTAATCCTATCTGTTGTTTATTAGCATAGTGAAAAAGCTGCTTTTCACATGTGTGTGGCTGTAAACTAAAAAAAGATGGCAACTCAAGTGTAGATTACTAAGTTTTGAGAACAGTCCAGAAATAAACAAACACAGGAGTGCTGAGTTTTGCAAAGATGTCCAAGATTGCATTCTTTGTGGAATAATTACCAGGAATATACAGAAATGAAAGATAAAAATAAATGACTACATACATACATGAATAAGATGCAAATAAATATTTCAATATGATTCATAGTGGGCACCCTACTACAGTATCACATTCTCGATCTTTCATAATTTCATTCTACAGCAATCTTAAATCCCTCATATGTGTCCTTTTCTTTTATCATCTATGCTACTTCATTGTTTGTTATAACCAAGGCCTTTATGACTGTGACATTTACTTCCCCTTAATGTGATTCTGCTTACTGTCTCCATCATACAGTCATTTGCTGTCAGTCTATATCAGTCCTCCATCATTTAGTCGTTCTCAATCATTCTTCTTCATACTTCTGTCATTCAGTCATCCTGTTCCATTCTTTATCATGACATCATCAGTCATTCTCTATTATGCCTCCATCATTCAGCCATTCTTTGTCATTCTACGTCATTCCTCTATCATTATGTCATTCTTTGGCATTTACTACCGTGCTTCCATCATTCAGTCTTCTGTAATTCTGTATCATACCTCCATCATTTAGTCATCCCCTGTCATTCATCTTCATACCTCTATCATTCAATCATCCCCCATCATTCTACACTCTACATCATTCCTCCACAATTTAGTAATTCTCTGTCATTCTGCATCATACCTCTATCATTCTGTTCTACTCATTCTACATACCTCCATCATTCTGTTGTACTCAGTCATTCTACATACCTCCATCATTCTGTTGTACTCAGTCATTCTACATACCTCCATCATTCTGTTGTATTCAGTCATTCCACATACCTCCATCATTGTGTTGTACTCAGTCATTCTACATCCCTCCATCATTCTGTTGTACTCAGTCATTCTACATACCTCCATCTTTCAGATATTCTGTCACTCTATATCATAGCTTTGTCATTCAGTCATCCTTTATAGCTTAGCACCGTAGTTCAGTTTTTCTCATTCTCTGTCATTCTACATCATACCTCTAGTACTCAGTCATCCTCAGTTATTCTACATACTACCACAATTTAGCCTTTTGCTAATCTCCATCATGCGTGCATCAGTCATGGACTGGTAGTCCATAGACATGTAAAACCCAATAAACAGCATAAACCTGTATAATTTCACACAACTAATTAACATCACTACTGGATATATCAAACCCACAAGAAGACATTCTACCCTAGTCTGTATTCTTACCTCCATTTCTAATGCCATTACATCACACAACAGCACTCTGCCAAATAGTTTGAGAGATATTCAGGCACAACAATAGTAACCCAAAAGCAGCAGGGTGTAAACAAGTCAGAAAAGTATCTACTTGTCAACATCGTCCCTTGACTAGCTCATCCCAGTTTAGCTCTGACAGGTAAACCTGGCTCCTTGAGGACCTTGATTAAATCCATCCCTTATAGCCTTAAGGAAGGCTGGTCATAGATTACAGCATAAATGTCATGAATAGGTGCCCAACAAGATAAACTTTCCTTGACAATCATCTTGTTGATTATTACTCTGAAGTTAGAAATGCTAAATAGATTTCACAAGTTGCAAATTGTCCTGCTGATCTTTTTAAAATGGTGGACCATCGTTCTCACCTGGATTGTTTGAATCGCAGGTGTTCTTCTTCTATTGAAGAATGTGATTTGGCTGCCCGCTATTACATTACTAAAATTCCTTCTATTCCATCCTCTGTGGCTTCGGCTTTAATTTCATCCTTACTTCATTGTGGCCAAAAGGAGGATTCTTTTTCTCTCTTTCCATCCCTGACACTGATGTCCAGTACAATATGATGTCTAATATGCTTAGAATTATTTGTTCTTTGGACCCATGTCCCTCCTGGTTTGTGGTACCATTTACTGAAGTCACCATTCCATTATTTCTTAAGATCTGCACCACCTGTCTTAGGCTACATATGTTTCCTCCAGGATTAAAAAACCATCGGTGACCCTATTCTCAAAAAGGACAGACTTAATTCTGATGATCTTGACAACTACTGTCCAATCTCTAACCTCCCCATTTTTGGGGAAAGTTCTTGAAAATTTATTTTATTAATTTATTTATTTAGTTTTTATTTATTTTACATTTGTTAACCAGGATGGTCCGACTGGATGAGGTTCATTTACAGCGGATGCCCGGGGAGAAAAGCTCCACTTAATAGAACAGACAATGATAATAATATATAATGTAAAGTAAAGACTTTGTTATTGAGCAGTATTTTGTGCATAATAGAACAGTACGCAAAGAAAGATCATATCAGCAATATATACAAGTGAACATTGTCAGTCATCAAAATATACAGACAGAGATCTCAACAACATTTCCAAATGTCAAGGGATACCATTTGTTACTTCCATTTTTACCAACGGTCTGATTATTGGAAAGAAGAGAGAAAGATGGTGGTAGCATACACTAGGAATAAGTAGCACATGGACATAGCCAAGAGCTAATAAGATTAGCCTTAAAGGAGTTTTTGAATTGTTTGGTTTTAGATGCAGAAGTCACAGAGGGAGGGAGATTATTCCAACTTTTTGCCATACTGTGAGAAAATAGAGCTTTACCTGCTGTGTTGTTGGCTGTGGAGATAGAGAGGAGTGATTTGTTGGCAGAGCGGAGTGGTCGATTTGGAATGCAGTTAGTCAGTAATTCCCTAAGAGCTGGAGTTTTTTCAGGATATTTTAGGTTGTTATAAGCTATGACTAGTTGGTGGTAGGTTAATAACTGTGGTAGCTCAAGCCACTGAAGTTGCCTAGGAGGTATACAATGGTGTGTTCTAAAGAGGGAATTTTTTGCAAACTTGGCAATTTTGTTATAACACGACTCAAGTTTCTCCAGGTCAGATTTTCTTACATAGGTGAGAATAGGTGCTGCATACATGAGCATGGAAAGAAGGTGGGTTTGAGCTAGGGTGACCCAAGCTTGATCTGATAGAAAGTCTTTTTGTCTTTATAGGGACCCCATTTTTTGTGTACCTTTTTAATAGTTTGAAAGATATGGATGTCAAAGTCAGGTTGTTATCTATTTCGACGCCAAGAAGCTTGGTGTAGAGAGAGGGTGAAATGACAGTTCCATTATTGGAGAAGATAGAGAAGGAGAGTGGAGTGCTTTTTTATTTGTTTGGGGTAAATAGAACTAGTTTTGTTTTGTTGGGATTTAAGATAAGTTGAATATCTGTGATCCACCTTTCCACTGAGGTAAAAGATTCCTGGGTGAGTTGCTGTAGGGTGGTGAGATTTGGGGATGAGCAGATCAGGGTGGAATCATCTGCATGCTGTATGAGTGAAGCCTGTAGGGTAGAGGTATGTAGATTATTGGTAAAGATAGAAAAGAGGAATGGACCGAGTATGGAACCTTGAGGTACACCAATGGTAGTTGGGAGTAAAGATGATATAAATCCTTGCCACTGGACAGCTTGTTGTTGGTCTGATAGATAGTTTTTAAACCATGCAAAAGTGTTAGGGGCAAAGGATAGAGAGGTAAGAGTATCTGTTAGAATGGAGTAGGGAACCATGTCAAATGCTTTGGAGAGGTCCAGGAATATATCAGATACAAATCTGTTGTTATTTCTATGTTGGTTAACCAGGTTTGTAAAAGAGAGAAAGGCTGAAGTTGTGCTGTGGTGTGGCAGAAACCATGTTATGTAGAGGAGAAGAGATTGTTAGAGTCTAGGAAATGCATGACCTGAGAGTGTATGCATTTCTCAAGTATCTTTAATAAAGGAGACAGAATGGCTATGGGGTGATAGTTAGAGAAATTCCCACCCTTATGAAGGGGAATAATTTAAGAGCTTTTCCATAGTTGAGGGATGTGGGATTCCTGTATGAGGCAGTTGATTTAAGATTGATATTGGGTAGGATAGAGAGTTGGCAGCCATTTTTAGGAAATGAACAGGTATACCATCTGCTGCAAGAGTAGTGGGTTTAAGTTTTAAGAAGTATTTTTTATTGTTGAGTTTGGGACAAGAGAGAATGTAAAGGGAGATGAGTTGTTAGGAGTTGTTGGTATGGATGAGTAGCTGTTTTTGTAAAGTTGAGTTGATAGTGATTTAATGGATTCAATAAAATGGTGATTAAATTGGGAGGCTATATCGCTATCTGTTTTTGTAGAGGCGGAGGTGGGAGCTGGTGTGGAGGTTTTACCAGGTTTTAGTAGGGAGATTTATTGCATGCCAGAACTTTTGGGGGTTATTGGCGTGTTTATTTTGTATATCTAGAAAGTAGTTCTGTTTATCAAGCTTTGTTTGTTTTTTATCCTGATTCCTAAGGTGTTGATAGTTTTGTTTGGATAGACTAGTGTTATCTTTCTTCCAGGTTTTCCATGCCTTGTCTCTGTTTTTTAATAGGGCTCTAGTGGATTTAATAAGCCAAGGAGCATAGTGTTTCTCAGCTCTAATTTTTCTTACTGGGGCAACTGAATCAAGGATGTTAATAAGAGTGCTATTAAAATAGTCCACTGCTTGGTCTAGGTCAAGGTTGTGTAGTGATTCCCAGTTACATTTTACAATATAGTGTTGAGTTGTAGTGGGTTAACACTGCGATAGTTTCTGACTTGTTTATAGACTGTAGGTTTGGGTAAGTTAGTACGTTTTTGTAGGAGGAAAGTAGGGAGATGGTCACTAAGTCCATATGGTAGACTACCTACTTGGTAATTATGTTCAGGGTAATTTACTAATGTCCAATCTAATATAGATTGCTTATGGGATTTTTTTGTCTATTCTAGTTGGTTCTTGAATGAGTTGAGAAAATCCATGCAGGTTGATGTGGTTAGTGGGGTTTTTAGAGTTTATTTAGTTGTTTTTATTTTTCTATATTTAACATTTGTTAACTGGGAAAGTCCGACTTGGAACAAAGCCAATTTTCTGCAGAGGCCCAGGGAGAAATGTTCCGAACACATCTTTGTAATGTGGGAGGAAACTGGAGTACCCGGAGAAAACCCACAACAATGCAGGGAAAACATGCAGACTCCACACAGAAGGCACCCCAGCCGAGAATCGAACCGGAGAACCTCTTGCTGTGAGGCGACAATGCTAACGCTGCACCACCCAAGCTACAGGCTAGCCAGTGAGTTTTTAAGTCACCTAATAAAATAGTTTCCTGTGGGAGATTATCTTTTGACCATTGTAGAATCTCCTCAATTATTGGAGCATTATTACCTGGAGGGATATATGTACAGAGAATATTGATGCTCTTTTTCTTATTTAACAGTAGGACAGAGCCTACAATCTCAGCAGTAATAAATTTAGGGAGAAGAGTTAGTAGAGGTTGGAGAGAAATTGTATTTTTATAGACAACTGCAACGCCCACACCCTTTTTTCCTGTTCTATCTAGCCGTAGGATACTATATCCTGGAGGGAGAAGTTCTTCATTCTGTGTGCTGGGTTTTAGCCAGGTCTCTGCTATGGCAAGGATGTCGGGGGAGTAGTGAGTTATGAATGCATGTAAGTGAGAAAGTTTGTTGGATATACTGCAAGAGTTAAGACTGATGATGAGTAGATCTGCAGGATGTTTGTTTGGGGGTATAATGTTGCTTGGCCCTGGATTGGGGTGAATATCCCCTGAAGTAAGGAGGTATTTCTTTAATGAAAGTTGAAGCTTTGTAGTTTGTAGAATATCTATGTGGAGTTTACTTGATGTTTTTCTAGTGTAGAATAGTGAAACATACTTGTTACGTAAAAATAGTATTGTGTTGTCACTAAATAAAGAAGGGGCTATAGAAAAGCTTATGTGTGTAATAACAGGTGTGAAGGTATGTGTTTTATGGTAGGTGGTGTGTGGCAGTGATGTGTTTGTGTGTAAGATGTTAGTAGGAGAGATGAAAGGAAGGCCTGCATAGTTTGGGTGTGTGGTATTTGGATGCAAGTGGTAAATTAGAGGTGTAGTTAAGGTGGTTGCAGGTGAGTGGCTGTAGGTAGTGGTCAGGTGATTGGAGGTTAGAATAAATGTAGAAGTAGTGGGGGCAGGTGGGAATTGGGGGCAGGGTAGGGGACCGGATTGAGCCGAGCATAGTGAGGCAAATGGAGTGGGGATCAGCCTCCATGAGATTACAGGGACAATCAGTAAGGTCTAATCAGGTTTAGCAGGAAAAAACAGCCAAATTGGGGTAAGTTCAGTATATTCACTTCCCTTTAGTGCAGTGGCAGACTTCTGGCAGTGTGTTGCCGCCTGGTGGTCAAAGTAAGTTACTACAGCCAGAAAAAAAGTAATGTGTGTATGCTCATCTGCCCTGTAGTAATACTTTAAATAAGGAGCAGTTTACTTTTTTAAAAGCAGATAGTTTTAAAAACAGTCTCGGAGTGTGGATAAATTGCAATAGAAAATATTCCACCTTCAGTTGGAGTCATTTCTATCTGAATGAGCATCTTAGATTAACTCCAGTCCAGTTTTAGGGCAAAACACAGTGCAGAGATAGCTATTAAAGGAGACTTTAATATCCTTGTTGTGAGAGAGCAACATAACTTTTCTATTTTGGTCTCTTTTAATCTCGTCAGCACATGGCAGTATATTACTCTATTACAGCACTACTGTGACCTTTCTGGTTCTCTTCTGAACTGGTTTGCTTCCTACCTGACAGGTCACACTCAGAGGTTTATGTCTGGTGTGAATCATCTTCTGCCTACCGTCTGAAGTGGCTCTCTTCTTGGTCTACTATTATTTATCACTATTTATTGCCAGTAGTACAGATGTTATGCTTCAGAGGTATGCAATATCATTGCCATGCTGATAACACATAGCTTTACCTCTCATTCCCTCAGGATTCAGCAGCATGCCTTAACTCCTTTTCTTATGACTTGGAACTTATCCATGACCACACTGTCAGTAACAGACTCAAACACAATACTTCCAAAATGGTAACAATATGCATTCATGCTACCTTCAGGAACTCTTCCCCTCCAGTTCTGATGCTTGCATTCAGTTTCAAGGGCCATATTTCTGCAGTTGTCAGGTCTTTATACATCCATCTTCAGAACATTTCCTTGATCAGTGACCTCCCCACTGTGGTCTATGCCTTGAATTATTTGCATTTGGACTACTGTGATTCTTTACCTGTGAGTCTTTCTGATTCAAAACTTTCACACTTGTAACTTGTCCAAAACTCTACTGCACACCTACTCTCTGGTGCCCCAAGACATCATCATATTACAGCAGTATTGCACACCTTACATTGGCTTCTTCTTAGATATATTATGTACAAAATTATTCTTATAATGTATGTTTCTCTTCATAATCAGAGCCAACCATATCTGAAAGATCTTTTACATACTTACCTCCTTTTTGCTCACTTTGCTAAAGTTCACAAAATCTTCTTTCTATTCCATCTCATAACTTGGACTCTTCAGGCTTCCATTGTTTTAGTTAGTAAGGACCTGTATTATGGAATCATCTTCCAGACTAGCTTTGGGAGATACCTACAGTTACAAGCTTTAAAAGTGCACTTAAAACATATTTGTTTGATATTGTTTTTATGGTTATATGCATTTATTGTTATTTATTATTTAAACTGTTATTTATTGAATTGTATGTACAGCACTTGGGTTCAAGCACTTAACTTGAATTTGAACCTGAAATATATCTAAATGGCCTGATATTATATAAATGGGAATCACTTAAGAACCTCCCTCTAAACAAAGCAGATATTTCAATACTGCATTTTTAACAGTCTTTAATTCACTAGTACCCCTTCAGACCAAAAGGATTGAAGCAAACCTGCTCCTTGGTTAACAAGAGATACAAGGTGTCTCATGGTTTTGTGAGACAAATCCTGGTTTTAATGAACCAAAAACAGCACTAAATCTAATTGTCAGGCCTATAGGAATCTATACAATCAGACTAAATACAATGTAACCAGAGAAAAAAAAAATGATTACTGATGAAAAACAAGTCAAACATACTTTACTTTTGGCTTTTCCCAGTTAGGGGTCGCCACAGCGGAACTCCGGTTCGCTAATGATTGGCTGTGGATTTTTATGGTGCAGAGTTGCCAGCACAATGCCCAACCTTCAAAGAAGGCACATCCATTCATACACGTAAATATAATAACCTCAAAATCATCCTGGAGCTCCATAAACAATTTACAAAACCCTGGCCAGACCACGCAACCATCCCCAGTACACCATGCTCTAATGATAGTATAGCCAACCAGTTCCATACTTCTTCATACAATCTGCATTATCCTTAACCAAAGATACATGTGCATCAACCCACTGAGTTTCATCACAAACCAACAAAAAACATCCTTCATCTTCCCTCAAACCACTTCTTACAACTGTAGAAAAAAAAAAACACTTTGCAACAACTAAAGCCCACAACACTGTTCAATGATAACATGCCAGTCAAATGCCTAAAAATGGCTCCTGAAGCAATCATCTACCCTGTCTGTATAGTGAACATAGGGTTCCAACACTTTGGACAAATCTTATGTCATACCTCTCTTAAAAGGTGGACCTTCTATTGACCTCTCTAAGTTTCATCACATAGCCATATTATCACTGCTATTGAAAATACTAGAAAAATACATACACAAGCAACTACTAAACGAGTTTCTGGATATCAACCTCCTCTCAACCATCCAGCATGAGTTCTGCCCACATCCTAGCACAGCTACTGCTCTACTAAATTTTGTTAACACTATCATGACATATAGGAATGAAGGACATATTGTGTATACCCTATTTCTAGATCTCTCAAAAGTTTCTGACACTATTGCCCATCAGAAACTCTTGAGCATGCTAGACCAAATAGGACTCTCACAAGCATCACAACTCTGGTTCCACAATAATCTCTCAAATAGGACACAAGCAGTCAGGTGGCCAAATGACTTCATCAGTTTTGTACCTTTCTCAATCTGAATGCCTCATAGTTATATATTAAGCGCATAACTATTCAACATCATTATCAGTGACCTTCACACTGCTAACATCCATCATGCCAGCATTGTACAGAATGCTGACAACTTCATGTGGATCTGCTCTGCAAAAACTCTCCCTTAATTCCTAGTCCTCACTCAGCAGTCATTTACCCCCACTGAAAAGTGATTAAATAATGCACAGCATCTCCTTTTTATACCTAAGCAACTATCTACAGACAAATTCTCCTTCACTGTTATTTTTGCAAATAACATGGCAATTGAACTGGTAAAATAGACAAAACTGTTAACTGAATTACTGATGATCAAATGAAATTCAATATTTATAAATCACAGGAAATCAGAACAGCTCACCAGAAGGTAGGCTCACTATACTGACCTAAAGCTTTTCTTATTGATGATGCAAGAAATTTATGGTGACAACTCTTCAACTACTAAACTACAATGAAGCTATAACAAAATCATAAACTTTGTAACCAAGCATCACTGCAGAACACATCACTCTCTAGCACTTAAAGAACTACATTTGTTAAATTATAACATCAGCTAACTTTAACACAACTTACCATGGTCCACAAACTTCTGTATAAACTGGAACATTGCCAGCCATTAATAAAATGCCAGACAGCTGTACAGCCCAAGAAGATTGCTGATAACTCAAAATAAATTTCTGCTAAACATAAAAAAATCATATAATACTGCTGGAAACTCCCTGTACACCTGCGCCAATGCCAAGCTATGGACTTCTATATCTTTATCCATTAGTGAAATAACAACCGTCACTTCATGTCAAACACAACTCTGCTCCTGAATGACCCCAGTCTAATCCCACCCCTATTTATTCCTTCTTCTCTTCCTCTTTTGTACTACTCTCTGACCTAACTAAACCTTATTCTCCTCCCCTAATATACTAACTCATGCTCAATATGGAAAAAAATCAAAACACAAGTTTTTCTAAGTTGTGAAGTTTTTGTTTATATTATATAACCTCCTATATAATTCATTGTGTGATCTATGTTTATGCATTTTACAGTACCAGTTCTTCTATATTTTGTAATGTTTTACTGTAATGATCCTTGCAAAGCTGTTTTTCTGTAATATCTTGTGTAATTTAGCTGGAGCTTTTCTCTTTGCGTCTCCAATTAAATCGGGTTCTTACCCAGTCAGACTTTGCCTTTTAACAAAGGCAAAATAAAAAAGAAAATCGGTTGTCATCCTCTGTCACTCAGTTATTACCTGCCATTCTTCATCATGAATGCATTATTCTCTCATTCTCTATCATTCATCCATCATTCATCCAGTCACTGTGACTTAATTTTTTGACATTTTATTAAAGCTAGAAAACAAATCACCAGGCATCCTTCCACACCTTTGGCAATACAGATTCAGTGGTTTGAGGTGTCCTCTAGACACATCTTATAAGCCTTATTACCTTGATTAATTTCTTTTGTACTCTTCATATTCTGACTTTATCCTTCGACTTATATCCAGATGGTCATTATTCCATCTTATTCCACAAGACATTACATTTAGCCCCTTTTTCCATAATAGCCCATTCATTCCCCTTCCCTGAAGAGTCTCCTGTTTGCAAAATACATTAATTCTTTTAGAAACCTAAGTTCTTGGTGGTGCATTATGACGTAACTACTATGTACCATATTCATGGCTTTGAACTTTTACCAATTTGCTTCATATGGATCAAGGTTTGTTTCCCTCAGCCTCACTTTGCCTAACTCTATGACTTTGAGAAAGTCACACAGCCAGGCAGTGTTTCTGGGCTGAGTTTAAAAAAAGGTCCATGTGGATCAGTGTACTACCCAGTTTAACAAATTCAGTCAAACAAACTAATAAATACAGGTTATTTGCAGCTGGTAAAGATTTTCTCTATTAGTGCTTCTGTAAAATTAGGGAAAGGACCTATATTAGTTGCCTCTTTCTTGTCAGTGATGCCCCCCTAAAAAAAATCACCATGTTCCCATGGAAACTATTCCATCTATGTGATATTTCAGTGAAAATTCAACAAACTGTGTATGCAAAGCTATATGTGATATTTCAGTGAAAATTCAACAATCTGTGACTGCAAAGTCATTGACAACTGATTTATTTTAATTTACATGTGAAATGTCAAGTGAGTATTTATGATTGTAGTTTAGAATAGGAGATTAAGGTTATCCGCTGCTAATAGGGTTCATACTGCAGTCTGATTTCTTCCATTTATTTTTGTCTTCTTTTGGGCAAGGCACTTAACCAAGTAGTATTACCAGGCCTCAGCTAAAATAGACTTCAACCTAGTTTGACAGCTATAGTAAACTACATTAAACAAATACATGTAAGTGATTTTATATCATGTTTCTCTCCAAGCTTAAGAATCTTTCTTCAGTTTCAGACAGTGTAAAATGTACTTACAAAATACTAACCAAATTAAAGAAGCAAAGGAGTCTAATGATCTGGAAACATTTTTCTTGTATGGCCTCTAGAACTGCACACTGTGTGGTCTGATAAGAGCCTCGGGGAATGGGATGTTACCTGCTTCTGTAGAGTCTATCCTTCTAAGGATGCGCTTCAAAATTCTCCATGGTGCTGTCACTGTCTTTTCATTCTGCTCACAGTGGTGCAATCTATGTTTGAATAACACCATCTAGATTATTTTGCTTCTCCATTCTCATATGTTTCACTGTCTAGGGCATACTTCATACGAGGGTTGTTGTAGCCTAGTGCAACCCTTTGCATTTATCTCAACTGCCATCTTTCAGTCCATTTTCTTAGCTATTCCATATTCTTCCTTAGACTCTTCATCCCATCCTCTACCGCTTAACCTATCATTGTGCATCATGAAGAGTTTGATCCTGATATTGCATCCCACAGCTATGTCTGAGACAGACACAGTGATGAGTGACAGACACATTGATGAGTACTGGATGCAGTGTAGGCTGCTGGAGTATCAGCTATGTCTGAGATAGACACATTGATGAGTACTGTGTGCAGGGTTGGCTGCTGGAGTATCAGCTGTGTCTGAGACAGACACAGTGATGAGTGACAGACACATTGATGAGTACTGGATGCAGTGTAGGCTGCTGGAGTATCAGCTATGTCTGAGATAGACACATTGATGAGTACTGTGTGCAGGGTTGGCTGCTGCAGTATCAGCTATGTCTGAGATAGACACATTGATGAGTACTGTGTGCAGGGTTGGCTGCTGGAGTATCAGCTGTGTCTGAGACAGACACAGTGATGAGTACTAGTTGCAGGGTAGACTTCTAGAGTGCTCCAATAGTCACTTTATTTATTCTGACCATCATCTTCCTCACCACAACCGCCCGTGATCTATCAATCCTTTATGCAGATATCTGCTTCCTCACATTATACTGTACCTCTGTTCACTCATAATTTCTTATAATCTGCTTGCATGGGATAAATTATAGGCTTTATTCCAGGTAGAACACTTCTGCTATTAACCTGGAAATGAACTCATGCTTTTTGTTATTGTCTTCAAGGAATGTTGCTAGCCTTCCCTTCAGGTTTCTCTCCATGACTTTCTCTGCTACGACTGTTAAGCTGACAGGTCTGTAGTTGGCACTGTCCCCAGTCCTGAGACTCATTAAATCTGAATTCAGCCTCCATGTTTGTGTTTTTCGGCTTTTCCCGGTTACGGGTTGCCACAGCGGAACTCCGGTCCGCTAATGACTGGCAGTAGATTTTTACGTGCTGGCTTGACGGGCCTAACGCACAACCTTCAATGAAGAAACACCCAGTCACGCATGTCGCCACACAGAAGACGTTCTAACTGAGAATCGAACGGGCAACGTCTAACTGTGAGGCGACAACGCTACCGCAGCACCACCACCGCAGTGAAATCAGCCTCCATGATATTTTTAAATCTACTAGGGTTTCTTCATTGTTTGTTATGCTGAGGCCATCCAAAATTGTAAAGATGCCATTGCAACTCTTTCAAGCATTTCTTTTGGGGAATCACTAGGATACAGAATGCTTGATAAGTTCCTATTTTAAGAAACATCAACAAAACGTGTCCTTATTTTTCCTTTAGGAATGAACAAAACTTTTGCTTATCTATTTATACTGCATACAAATAAGTAATTAATGCTGACAGATATACAGTGTTACTATTTACTATGTAAGCCATTAAAAAGGGACGATTTATGTTAACACTTTATAGGTGAACATAAGTTAAATTTGACTAATGATGTTGCAGAGTTTATTTTCTTTTTTTGGGGGGGGCAGAGAGGTGCAGTAAATACCACCAGAATTGTTTTTTAAGTCCAACACCAATGCTGAAATGCACTTTTTTCTTGTACTAAATCTGTAATTTGCTAATGTCAGCAGTAGGTTATGCATATTTGTGATTTGCTTGCTTATGCACTGAGAGGAATATATAATAGCAACTGCATAATGTATACCGCCTTGTTATTTTGCTCCAAAAACTCCACAAATAGCTGGCCCAACCAAATTTGATAACATATGCACCAGGTATTGGTATGAAGAATGTTTTTGGCATACATGTAGCAGGATAGAGGTTTATAATTGCAGCTTATATTGATCTCTGTTATTATCTGAGAACGGAGCTTGTTTAAATTCATAATTTAAAATCAAGAGATAGGCCTGAACAGGGCAAAAGGAGTGGGGTAGTCGGAGGTAAGCTGAAGATATTTAGGGGAGTATGGGAATATTTTTGTGGGAGGTGACTGTGGCTGAATATAATCTAGTATGCAGATGACCATATTGGGTAGTGCATTCCCTGCTATAGGTTGATTTGAAACATCATGGGCCTCAAAACATTCCTTAATGAAATTACATTCTTCAGTGTTCTGCTCTTTAACAAACTCACTGCATTTTTTACAAAACAATAGAGATGGAAAACACATTTTATGTAGATAATTTTATATAGATTTATGACTCTAATAACGTTTTAGAATCCACAAAGCAATGATTGCCTTCCCCTCAATTGCAGCACGAAGCATTACAATTAAAACATGTTTGAACAAATAATTAAAATGCAAACAATAAAAAATTACATTGCTCATTTAGAAATAAATTTGACTTTTCTGCATATTTCTCAACATTTTTACATTATATATACTACCTAAAGTATTTCATATTGATAACCTTCCAAAACTTCAAGACTTAAAGCATAAGGTAAGCAAATCATTGATTTATCTGAATTATTTATGTAAAATAGTAAGAGATGCAATGTGAATATCAATCTATTTGAAGTCTATAACCCTATGCTACAGAAAAATGTTTAATGCATAGTAGAGCTCATGATCACGCTTTTCTTAAATGACTTTCTATTGTCACAAATCAACTGTTTATGAGTATATACATTAAGCAATATCCAAGCATTTAAGATGAAATGTCAGTCAAGCACTGAAATGATGAGAAATCAAAAATGTGAGGTCATGAGGCCAATGGATGTAAGTTTGATACATTAAACACCGATCACTGATAGAGCACTGCATGCAGTCCTTTTACAGTCAACATGTACTGTGCATTATTAATAGCATTTGCATGCAGATTAATAAGAAAAAAGCAAAATCAAAGGTTGCTGAAATGAGACAAATATATGAAACTGAGGCAGTGTACTGTAATTACAACATGGCACAAGGACACCTCTGTCTTACCTGCGCTTTAATCTTTATTCTCCAAAAATTAAATTTAAGTGATGGTCACACAGTAATATACAGGAGGAAGAATAATATTATCCATGTTCAAATGTTATTTTTCATAAGCTTCACTATCTCTTGAAATTTTAGTAGAAAGACAGTATCCAAGTCATATAAGTTTTCAAAGCAGTTATTCACTTCAGACAGTTAAACAAGCAAAATGATATAAGGATGTTATGATATTTACTTGATTTGGCTGCATAAGGAGTTGATTTTGTAATGGTGCTGGTGCAAGAACAGGATTTTTTTTTTGATAGTTAGATTTTCTTTGGCCTTTAAAATGTAGATGAGAAATTATTAGAATAACATGGGGACACAGTAATTGGAGTGTTACAAGTATACAATTGTTTTGTTGATATGTATGCTTTTAAGGTTATATTAACTAGAAGATGAGATAAGTTATTTCTGATATATGAGGCTTGGGAACAAACCAATTTGTCTAAGGGCATCTTCGAGAGAGGCTCAGGTAGGAATAGTAATGGGGGTTAAGATGATAGTGGAAGAAAGTTAGTGTGGTGGGGATGGAAAGGTTAAATTGGGAAAGTAGGAAGGTTAGGAGGAAGTGAGGTAAGTGCAAGGAGGAGCTTAACTGGTTTTGTGTGAGTGTGAGTCTGGGGTAAGGGATCAGATTTTGGTGGGAGCTTGCTATAAGGTAGTCGTGCATCCGAGACAACCTGTAGGTACTGGTGTGGTCAAGTAGGCCTTGGATTAATAGTTGTGTGTATGGAGGAGGTGGGTAATACCTGGTGTGTAGGGTTTAGGGTATGCTTGGCTGGGTCTGTGAGGGTATTTTTTCCTCTCTTTCTTTCTTCTTGTTTGCCGCGCTTTCAAGATTGTGTTACGGCTTTATGGCTTTGGGGGGAGTGACAGGTTTTAGCAATGGTAGGTAGTCCAGGGAAAAATGATGGTTCACTGTTGTTTTGACTAGGTTCTGTAAATTAAAAAAAAAAAAGATGAACACAAGAGGAGAAATGGTACCACCACAGAAATTGTGTGTGGTCTTTGGGTCCAGCAAGGGACTTGCACATAGTTAAGAGTGGCTATTACCTCTGGTGGGTGTTTTGGGTAGTCTCTTGGGTGAGGAGATTCAATATGGGTTTTTATGAGCTTTTTTTTTGATGCCTTTGACTGGGTTTGAAATTTGGTGGTGGTGGTGGTAGGCAGCCACGGTCATTTTTTTTTTTTAATGTGCTTTCCTCAACTGAAGCTGCAAATGACTTTTTGCGGTCTGTGAGCAAGACAGAGTAATGGCTGACACAGTGCATGCATGGGGCAGCACTAACCTTCAGTGGAATCTGGCCATACCTCTTAACAGTACAGCTTTTCATACAATGTCTGGGTTTTTGCCTCATCTTTTGACCTGTAATTTGGTGTGATATGGTTTCTTTTTCAAGATCTAGGTTTTATTTTCTCAATTTTTTAGTTTCTTATTTATTTTATTTATTTAAGTTTGATGACCAGGGAAGTCCACTGGGCCATAGAGAGCCTGTTTTCAGTGGAGGCCTGGGGAGAAAAGCTCCAAGACATTACATTTTACATGTTACAATAGAAAAACAATAGTTCAAACAGGAAGGTTAGACATTAAGTTATAAGACCTTAGCAGATTAACATTTAAACATATAGTTACTAGCACTCAGTAGGTAAGGTGAACCTTGTGCATGGAGGAAGTATCAGTATATTTATTTGGAAAGTATAGTACATCAGATAGAAGAGAGAAGATCTGTCCCTGGTAGGGAACAGATTGGCTTTGGTTGAGATATCAGCAATAGTACATGGTAAATGGAGAAGATTACAGATCAAGGTAGAAAAGAGAGAGGGTTTGAAAGGGGTTATGTTGGAGTGTGACATAGGCATTCCCATTTGGAGATGAGAGAATAGCTGAGATTTGAAATTGGTATGGTTTGGTAAGTTGTTAAGTGGGAGGGGCGATAGTTCCACTGTTTAGCTAAAGAGTAGGACAGAAGTAGTTGGCCAGGAGAGTGTGATGGTTTGTGGACTTGAAGGAGATTTTGGTTTTTGAATCTGAGTGAGCGGTTGGGAATATAGGGTTTTAATGATGTAGCAAGAGAAGGGCAGTTGGCAGGTTTAAAGATAAGCTCGTAGGCAATGTTGAGTTGTAGGTAACTAAAATAGTTGGGCAGTTCAGGCCATTTAAGGGTGTGGAGGGAGTGGCAGTGGTGGGATGAGTTTTTGAGTTGGTTGCAAATTTGCAGATTTTGTGGTAGCAAGATCTGAGTTTTGAAAGTAAGCCAAGATGGAGATTGATGAACAGGGGGGCAGCAAACATAAGAGAGGGGAGAAGGAAGGTAGATGCAAGGGTTTGTCTGGTTGAGGGGGTGAGAAAGTGGTTGTGCCTGTAGAGGAGACCTAGTTTTTGGTGGGTTTTCTTGATTGAGGAGTGGATGTGAGTATCAAATTTTAGTTCTTCATCAATGATGATGCCAAGAAGCTTGGTGTTGGGAACAAGTTCAAGGGGAGTGTTGTTCTGGCTGTGTATGGTGAATGAGTTTTTGGCAATCGTGGAGTTTTTAGTAGGGGGAAAAAATCATAAGTTTAGTTTTATTTGCATTCAGAGCCAGATGGTTGGATTGCATCCAGGCTTCTGTTTTGGAGAAGGCTAACTGGGTTTTTGCTAGGAGCTTGGAGGGGGAGAAGGCTGAGCAGATGATTGTAGAGTCATCTGCATATTGGATGACAGAGGATTCTGAGATGGAGTGGTGGAAGTTGTTAATGAAAATATTGAAGAGCAGAGGACCAAGTACAGAACCTTGTGGCATGCCGGTGGGTGTAGGTAGGAAGAGGGGAGGTTGAAGTTTTCCACTAGACAGCTTGTTGGCGGTTAGACAGGTAGCTGGAAAACCAAGTTAAAGTGGTGGTAGAGAGATGAAGGGTAGAGAGTTGGGAAATGAGTAAGGTGTGGTAGATGGTGTCAAAGGCCTTAGACAGATTTAGAAATAGTGCAGATACAAATTAGCCAGAGTTGCGTTCAAGGTTGATAGTTTCAAGAAAGTAAAGAAGGGCAGTCATGGCACTGTGGCCAGGACAGAAGTCATGTTAGGGAGAGGAGAGGAAATTGTTTAGGGTTAGGTGTGTCATGAGTTGAGCTTGGATAGTTTTTTCTAGAATTTTAGAGAGAGAGGAAAGGATGGCAATAGATCTGAAGTTGGTGGTATCAGTGTTTTTGCCACCTTTGTGGAGGGGAATGATGTAAGCATGGTGCCAGACAGAAGGAACATAAGATTCTTGCATAAATCTATTTATAAGAATAGAGATAGGATAGGCAATACTGTCTGCAGATTGTTTGAGGAAGGTAGGTGGAAGATTGTCAGGTGCATTGCGACAGGGTTTCAGTTTGAGGAAAAGTCTTTTTATAGTCCATATGGGAATGGGAGTTAGGTGGCAGGATGTGGAGGAAGGAAGGTGATTAGGGTGGTGGTTGGGGCTGGAGGGGCTGAGGCTGGAGGAGGGGGATGGGAAGGAGGTGGATAGTTTAGCTATACAGACTATGAAGAATGAGTTGAACTGGGTGGCTGTGTCAAGGTCAATATGGGTGGGATTTGGACAGGGGTTTTCTTTATTACCAGGGTGCAGAATGGACGAGATAGAGCTCCAGAATTTTTTGGGATTATTTGAGTGCAAGGATTGGAGTTTGCAGTAGTGGACTTTGTGGTCTTTAGTTATTAGTTGTTTTGTGGAGTTTCGAAGTTGCTTAAACTCTAGGAGGGAGTTGTTTTTTTTGTTTGTTTTGTTTTTGATAATGTTTCCATTTTTTGTCTCTTTGGTGCATGGCTAGTTTAGTTTTTTAGATAACCATGGGTAGGTATTAGTTCTGATGTGTTTGGTTTGAGGGGGGGCTTGCTGGTTGAGGAGTGTTATGAATGAATGCTTGAAATAGGATACGGCATCATCTAGAGGAAGGGTTTTAGAGGGGACCGGTCAGTATGCTTTAGGCATTCTGAGAAAGTTAGAGGGTTGTAAGAGGAGAGGTTATGGGTTTGGATGTAGTGGTGGTGTTTTTGTAGAGGAGATGGGAGCCAGTTGGAGAAGGCTGGTACATGATCGCTGAGAGGGTCTGGTATTACTCCTGCTTTGGTGATATGGGTAGGGTGAGTAGTTAGGATCCAGTCAATGATGGTTCCAGAGGTACCATCTTTATTTGGTCTGGTTGGAGAATGTATTACTTGGGAGAAATTGTACAGATTGATTGTGTGGGAAGGGGCTTCAGAGTTAATAATGGTCCAGTTGATATTGGTATCACCGATTATATAGTTTTCATTTTTTTATGTTGGAGAAAAACCAGGATAGGATGTCTTCAAGTGTTTTGACGTTATCGCCTGAGAGAATGTAGAGGGCAGCGATACATATGGTCTTGTGGTTGTTTATTTTTAGTAGACCTATTGTAATTTCAGCATTGGCAAAGGTTGGTATTTTTTTGGTATAGGGAGTTATGGTAAAGGATGAAGGGTAGATAATAGCTACTCCACCTCCTTTTTGTAAAGTCTGTCATTGCAAATGATTTGGTATCCAGGAGGTAGAATTTCATTGTATTTTATAAAGGATTTGAGCCAGGTTTCAGAAATGGTGGTTATGTCAGGGTGGCTATGGGAGAGCCAGGCATGGAGGTTAGGGATTTTGTTTCTAAGGCTTTGTGCATTAAGTGTAGTGAGACAAATGGACTTTGGTTTCATGGGATTAGTTGAGAGTTTGGTGAGAGTGATGTTAGAGACGGGTCCAGGGTTGACGTGGATGTCACCAGCAAGAGAGAGAGAGATAGTGAAGGAGTAGAGAGAGGTAGGGTGTAGGGGATGGGTAACTTAGATTGTGTGAAACTTCTAATTTCCTGGCATGGCATGTAAGAGAAGAGTACTGGTAGGGTGGAGAGGGGAGTAGTTTTGGTTTGAATAGAAAGGTTGAGTTAAAGGAAAAGAGTTCATGTGAGATGGATGAGTAGGATGGGGAGTCAGGTTGATGGTACGAGGCAGTGGAGTGTGCATGAGTGGGAATGTATGGCTTGGGGAAATGTGTGAGATAGGACAGACAGGAGAGAAAGATATAAGTAAGGCAAATGGTGTTATAGGGAGTGATGATATGTAGATCATTATAGGAGGAGTTGGTTTGAGTAGGGATAAGTTTACAGGTGGTTGGGGTGTGCTATAGATTTATTGTGATTGGTGTGGTGTAGGGAGGAGTCAGGGGATGTATAAATGTACAGGTAGTGGGGTGGGTGAGATTTGGGGGCAGGGTAGGGGAGCAGAGTGAGCCCAAAGGGCGAACAGAGTGGGTAGAGCAAAGAAGGAGTGAAAGTCCACAGAAAAAACAATCAGTAAGTAGTGTCAGCAGTTAAGAGGAGTGAAAGTCCACAGAGAAAACAATCAATAAGTGGGACTCTAAAGCTGAGAAGGAGTTACGGGCAGAGTGTAAGTAGTGAAAGCAGTTAAGAGGGAAGCCCGAGAAATATGTGGGTATTCCACAGTACTCTAATAAAGGGCAAAGAGAAAATATAATTAAATGTAACAGTGGATTCAAGGCAAAAATCTTTACGTCTCTCTGCAGTTGGTGTATGCTGCCACCTGGTGGCGAAAGAAGTTGGTGAACTGCAATGTATTATACTTAGTCATTTTACACTAAATGTATAATTATGTTTAGCAGAAGCAGTCAGGGGAATGAATTGTAAAATCTGGAAGGGAGGGATGGTTGGCCACGGACTGCAGTAGGCTGCTATTGTGCACACTGAAGGTAGATTACAGTTCTAAAATAACCAAGGCTACAAGTAATAAGTGAACCACATACATGCAGGCTTCTTTTAGGAGGGGACACCACACTTTTCAGAGCAGTGATGTTGCTTAGGGAGTAGGCAGTCCAAGGACATCTTCTTATATAAGGTGGTATTCCTGGATAAAACTGTAGAGAGGAAGCACCCCAGGTAGCAAGACGCAAGCTTCTTTTAGGAGGGGTCACCACACTTTCTTGCTGGGTCTTAACTCGTGGTGGGAGGCGTGATGGTTGTTATGAAATTGAGGTGATGAGTATGGGTGCAGGTGTTATGTATTTGTTTCTTTATTAGTATAACACATGAAGTGAAGTTGCAGAATGGCATATTACTGAATTTATATGGTTTTATTTTGCAACTGCTGTCATTTTTAATAACATGATGGCTCTCTGGCAAAAGGTGAGTGGGGATACAGGGTGCTATCAAATCTTGGAGGATTGAAGTCATAAAATAATGACAGATGTTTGAGAATTAAGCCTTCACAGTCCTGGTGAGAGATGGCAATAGTAAGTTCAATTTTGTATACATCATGGTTAGTGTGCTTGCTTGTTCTCTGTAGTGAATATTTACATTGTTAAGCATCGCCCACTGGTCCTTTAGGAGTGCTATATGTTTTCCCCTCTTTGCTTTTTTACATTTTACAAATAATGAAGACACTGGCTGTTGCCATAGTGCTGCTAAAGTGCCCATTGATGTTGGCCTTCAGTGATTTCTTGGGTTACTAAGTAAAAGCATTCAAAAAATTACTGTAAAGATACTAACTCAGCGGATCAAGCATAACTTTGTTAAAATGAGTTTTTGTAGGACTACATTGGAGATGGGAGTGGGGATTTGGAGATCATGTGAATTGTGTTAGAGCATAGCTGTCAACATCTTTGACTCAAAGAATTCTGAAAAAATCTAAAATAATTCAGGGGAGGGTGACAAAGACCCTAAAGCTGTGGCAATTTTAAGTATTCCTCTGATTTACATAAAAGTTAATAGAATAATAGGTTTCACCTTAAAATACATTTTCTGAACAATAAAATGTAATAATGTCAGAAAAGCATCTCATGGGGGCAGCCACTTGGGAGGTATGGAGTGGGGAAATGTGAATGTTTGGTCCATGGAAGTGACATAGGGGTATGAGTCATTATGGCAGTTAGATGGGAGGGTGGTCCATTAGGCAGCTTGTTAAGGTTGCCGTGCTTTTTTTTTTTTTTTTTTTTTTAATCTCTATCTTTCAAAGCTCTTTCCCTCTCTTTCAGAGGATTTATGGTTCTATTTTCTTTTGTAAATGGTGGAAGTACAGAGTTTGCATCAGCTGGTGGCCTGAAAGAAGTGGACTCGACAGGTGATGGATGCTGCTGTGGTGGCTGTTCTGGCCAATACAGCAGTACGCAATGAGGTCACAGGTAATGATACACTATTAGGTGTTCATTTAAGTATGTTGTACATCAGAGGCAGGGTAAAGCAGGTGACATGGCTAAAGAATGACAGAGGGTTGGGGAGCCCTTTTTTTTCAGTTGTTCTCTGTTGCTATGCATTAGGATAAACAAGAAATTTTTCATAGCAAATTCATTTATATTTTTTAACTATTTTCTATTGGATTTTTCTATGACTTTGGTGTTTCTATATGAGAAGGCAGGGTTATGATCATTAATTGTGTCAGGCATACTTCCAGCATGAGACATTTTGGAGGAATCTTATGTTAGTGTTCAGTCCAAGATGTTTTCTTTACCAGTGGCTTAATCTGTTCTTGTGGTCACATGTATTATGACTGTTAATCCATACAACATCGTACTGGGGAGAATAGTTTTATGAACACACCATGACCAATCACTATTAAAGTCACCTATGATTATTGTTTCAAGAGATATATTTGTAATTAGCCAAGATAGTATGCCCTGAGAGGCTGACTTGTAACTATGCACAAGGAGGTTTACTAGCATGCTGCAATGTGTAAATGATTTGTTTTAGTGTAGCTAATAAGATTTCAACCTTTGTGATGTTTGGGTTGGATTGTATGGGGTGCACAGCCAGGATTTCAAAGCTTTTGATAATAAAATGGCAAAACCACCAGTACGTCTACTAGGAGTCCACACATTTTACATAGGACTTTATTGTAACAGAGAAGGAAGATACAGTATAGGAGCTATATTTGGAAAAGTAACAAGGGAAGAATATAAAGTGTAGGACTCTTAAAACATTCTCATTGTACTCCCTTTTGTCATGGGTGCTGTCCTGGTTCACAAAACCTTTAACAGCATAATGCTCAACTATCCCATTGTCATCCAGACCAACCCCCATCACCTGGTTATAAGGAACAATGCACACTATACTCTAGTTGTACTTCACCTTCTCTATCTTCATTATGATACTGTGCAGTAAACCAGCATACTCTGGTACAGCTCTCAACAGTTCTATTTGTGGCAGCCCACCTCTTCAGTCCTAGTCAGAGTGGTCCATATATGTATCAATAAAGTCTGATATAACAAAACTGACAATTATTTAAATACAATCTAGGGGAGGAAAGATAAAATTCACTTGAAACTTCTAGACTCCAAAGTCTGGTTAGCATCTTCACTCACTAAAAAAGATAAAACATGAAAAACAAGTATTAAGTATAAGTTTATATGCATCAAGAGAAAAGTCAGCCAGAAAAAATGTTGCTTTTGTATTATTATTGAAGGAAATCTCTGCAAGTTGGCAAATCAGAACAGATATGGACAGCTGCTGGTGTCTGGAAATAGGCTACAGATGGCTAGCTAGGGTGCTCTGTAACAGTATTGGTCTTCCTGGTATTCATCTAAAATAATTCCATTGTTAAGTATATTGTTCAGCTGAAATAAGAAAAAATTATATATATATATATATATATATATATATATATATATATATATATAGTGTAGTATTATACTCTCCACAGTTCTTTTATACATTTATTGTCAAGTTTATCCTTATACATCATATTAATGATGAAACTTTAAAGTCTGTACAGTTAATCTTTTAAGTCATTTAAAATATGTTCAAATTACATAACTAGCCTCTTAGTTTGCTGTTTACTTTTAAGCATTATACAAGAACTGGAAATTATAAGATTGTGTTACTTAAATTTATTATTTGTTTTGTTGCATTAGATATTCTTTGGTTTGCTCATTGATTTATTTGATTATTTTCTGTAAAGTAAACATCATGACCAGCTCTATAACTGCAGTAAATGAATCAAAAGCAAATTACTGCTACCATAAACATATATGTTATGCAGTCAAGTTAACAAAATAAGTTTACCATGCTCTACTAGCTAGGGTTTCCTGATCTGACCAAGAGGCATTGACAGGTCAGGGAGACAAGAGCTGCAGAAGTCACTAATGTGAAGGTTAGGGTGTGGTAGTAAATTAATAAAGCCATTTTTATGTTTTTTTTTTGGCCTGGGCTCATTAAGATTATTGTAAACCAGATGGGAATAAAGAAGTGGAGGAATGAAATTGCCCAGGCCTTCTTCAAGCAAGGACAACAGAATGATATTCTCATCTGGAGACATTCTTGTCAAGTGGTAAGAAAACTTGTGTAGAGGCAATTTCAGAAACAAATAGTTGGTTAGATCCATTCCTGCAGCTGAGGGGACTGTTACACTTTGCATTATGTCACTGTTTCAAATGAAATATCTAAAGGCACTGGACATCAGAAGCATATCAAAGTTGTAGAGAAGGGCCAGCCACTCTCAGATAATTTTTAAGAGGAACTGTCTGCAGTTGTCAACTGAACTTTATTGTAGTACTGAATAGAAAAACAGGTCTTGTGGTTTCATGCATTTCCTGAAGGGTACAAAGTCTGAAATTCAAGTGCCTGTCATTATGTAGTAGTTTCAATCCACAGAAAGTTGCAAGAAAACCACAAATTGTAAATGGAAAAGTCCAAAGGTAAAAGGCAAAAATCAGGACAGTTGAGACATCTGAGAAATACAGACTGGAGACTAGACCTTGCTATGTTCTCAATGAAGATCTGAGATAAGAGAACATACTTTTTTTGTTCCTCTTCTTAGAGTTGAGGGGTGCCAGATCAATGAATTGGCAATGGGCAGTAGTTGAGCAAGCAATGTTTCGAATGGACATTGTTGCAGTGCCAAGGTTATTGTGCCTTCCAGTGTCATTTTGAAGATAGAGACAGTATCTCTAGATTGGTAAACTGCAGTTTTGACTCCATTTTCAAGGAGAGAGAGAGTATAGAGTATTCATATTATAAATGGGTCAAAATCCTACATGGAAAAGCATGCACTATCATACAGGAATGGAAACTTCTTCGGATATTCTACCCTCTGATTCAGGAAGAGCATCCTGGATTCCATCTTGTCTGTGGAACAGTGGATCATCTTTGTCCTCCCACTGGAAGAGTTGCCAGCATTTGCCAGTGCTATCTAGATATAATAACCTGAAGTATATTACAGGATGAGTTAGTACAACAAGCATCCCACCATCACTGCAAAGTTCAGTCCCTGATTTTAAGAGTTAGTTAGTATTCTTGGTAAACAGAATGGATTCAAAGTTGTCATAGAACTCCATCATGTCTCCCCTCCTATTTAAGCTTTTCATGAACAGCATTCCATCGCTGAGTATCCAGTTTAAGCATGCAAGGGTTGCATTTTTGCTATCTGCAGAGGGTTCTCCCAGCCTCGGTTATTTATAGCCTCTTGCAGGCACTTTGGCAATTTGTTGCCCAGGGTATAGCAAGCAGGATGTAAATTTTCAGCTGCAAATTGGAAGTCATGATTTTCTTCTAGAAGATAGCAGACTGCACTTTGTGGTAGAAAGGTCATAGTTAACCAAGGTGGAGGAGTTTAGATGTCATTGGGTCTTTTTCTCATGTCAAAATAAATGGGATCCAAGAAGCATAGAGACTGAGAAATGGTGGGTTTTCAGGGTTCGGGGTAACAGCAGTGCAGGTGTTGTACCATTCTGGGATCACACATAAATAACTGACCACAGGACAAAAACTCTTTGCTTATTAGTCAGTCCATTTCCACATTCTCACATACAGCCATGGACTTTGTGTAGTGACAAAAAGGATGAAATCTCAGACACAGATGACAGCCGTAAGTTTTTTTTCATGAGAGAGTGGGGAGCTTTGTAGTTTGAGAGGATGTTGGAGGGGAACCACTGCTTCTCATGGTTGGGATTTGGTGAGTTGTAGTGATTTGAGTACCTCAGAAGAATGAACCTGTGTGCTTCCTGTGGAAGGTATATCAGACATGATCCACTGGGAGGCATACTAAGGACTGGTTCAGTACATGCCAGAAGGATTTTAACTTTCAGCATACCTTATAATGTCAAGGCATCCTGCAGGATGAGCTGTTAACCATGGCTGAAGATAGGGAAGTCTGGCTTGCCAGGTTCAGCTTGTAACTTCAGTGGTCCTCTTCAGGAAAAGTGGTTTAGAAAATGTACATCAAGGAGGATATCAATACACAGCTATACAACTGACATGGTGCTGAATTTCTTTCACTTCTTATATTAAATTAATCAGCTGTTGGCAAAGTGATTGTACAGTATGTCTTTGTGTATCTCATTTTTCTTGTGAACAACATTGACATATTGTTTATGCCTTTGTGTCATATCTAATAACAGCCACAGCTGATAGTTCACATCATTACATATGATCATAGTAATTAACTAATTATCACCTAGCCTGAGTGGAATTTCACATCTCCTGACACCTGCAGATTTTCTGCCTGGCAGCTTGAGAATGCAGCTTTGCAACCTACCTGTAAACATCTCTCTCGCTCGCGCGCGCTCTCTCTCTCTCTCTATATATATATATATATATATATATATATATATATATATGTGCACACACATGCACACACACACACACACACACACACACATTGAGAGACAGATATATATAGATATTGATAGATACATATCAAAAACTATAAAAGTTGCAAAATAATATACAAAATTTTTTCAGTGCTCAATCCTCCTCACCATGGTACTATTAGTATATTAGCCAGACATGATGGTAACTTTATATTTAACAAGTAATTAGATATGAAGATTTTATCATTAAAATTACACACACTATCAATAGTTCTCTAATTGGAAGCAGATAGACCTCAAATATTAGTACAACCTTTGTTCCTGTACATGTTATTTCGAATTTGCTTCAAAGTGGGTTTTAGATGTCTCACACTTTCTGAGATATCTGCATAACTACAATTTCTATGTATATTCAATTTCCAAATACATGTACACATAACTATAATTCCACTCATCCCTGAGCTACTTAAACTTATCAAGAATGAGACTTTTCATCAACTAGCTTCCAGACTATTCAGAGATGTACTAATATACAACCTAAAAAGTCTAAATTACTCGGGTCCTTTTATCCAAAAAACCTAAAACTAGGCTTCAGGGCACAAACCATGCATTTTCTCCCTTCTTCTATTAAGATCATGTACAATTTTCTTATTAGAACTAAAAGCATATAACCAAACTTTAGGAAAATGCAACTGGACTTGCTCTTTCTCCCTCTGTCTCTTTGGTCATATAACTTAATTTCTTCCTACCCTACTTCCATCTGCATAGCTTGCTCTGACTTTTCTTTTCATTGCAATACTTTCAGCATGCCAAGTCTGACATCCACTCTGTGTATATAAGATGTATATATTTTCTTTTGTCAGCCACTCTGTATATAATGTCATGTATTTATTTCCTTTATATTCTCAAGTTGTTGTTGTTGTGTCTTTCATCTTTTCCCGGTTAGGGGTCGCCGCAGCAGAACTCTGGTCCGGTAATGATTGGCAGTAGATTTTTACGTGCCGGGTTGCCAGCCCTGATGCACAACCTTCAATGAAGGTACACCCATTCATGCATGTCTCCACACAGAAGATGCTCTAGCTGAGAATCGAACAGGGCAACGTCTTACTGTGAGGTGACAATGCTACCGCAGCACCACCACCGCAGTATAAGCTGTGATATTCACTTGGTATGTAATGTCTGTATATGTACTGCATTTTGTCATTCACTCAGTGTATAATGTCATGTATCTATTGTGTATATTTCTAGGCAGAGACTGAAAAAGGTCCACTGAGATCAGTGCTCTACCTCTGTTAACAAATTCGGAATAAAACTACAATAAAATAGATGTAAAGCAGTAATAGGTGCCACCTATCACTGAATTTTGTATGCTTTTATTTGATGATATGCAGTACCATATAAACAGCTTCTAGCTCAAGTTATTAATATAATTGTTAACATATGGCATATATAAATAGTTACTAGGCTTGCAGTCCCAGGGACCACTGAGGAGCCTAGTACAAACTTCCATTTGCCCTAAATCATTTTCTGTTCAAGTGACATGCACAAGGTCACACAGTAGAAAAGTGAGTGCTGAGGGAATCAAACTCCATACCACAGGACCTACTGCTCACAGACGTCTGTGCCAACTAGAAAAAAAAAACATACACTTTATTACTGAATACCCTGTTTGCTTGAGGAGCAATTCATGATCTCTGCATATAAAACGGCATACCACAATGTGGCCACATGAACAGTGTCTGAGATATTTATAGAAATAAATTTATTCGTAAATATATTTAATCATGAGTTCATAATTTATTACTAAACAAGTATACATATCTAAAAACTGAAAAAAAGTACCATACATACTCTCTCTGAGTCAAGTTATTAACAGAAATATTAATATAGCACATACTCATAATTTGGCATAAAAAATCATATTTTCTTTCTTACTATTGCACTTGGGTCAGCCAGAATTACTGCCCTGTGGGCTGATATGTTTTCTGAGATGCTACTCCACCATGCTACTGTGTGGACGTTGCCTGAGATATTTAGATAAAATATGCAAACATGCATAAATCTTCTTCTTTCGGCTTTTCCCAGTTAGGGGTCGCCACAGCGGATCACCTGTCCGCTCATAATTGGCAGTGGAGTTTTACAGTGTCGAGTTGCCAGCCCAGCACCCAACCTTCCACAGAAGGCACACACACACACTCACAGCTAGGGCCAGTTTAGAGTGTCCAATCCACCTGCAGCATGTCTTTGGGATGTGGGAGAAAACCGGAGCACCCGGATGAAACCCACGTGACCACAGGGACTCCACACAGAAGGCACCCCAGCCAAGAATCAAACCAGACAACCTCTTGCTGTGAGGTGACAATGCTAACCACTGCACCACCATGGCCACTCTGCAAACATGCATAAATATCATATGAATTACTAAGCAAACATAAATATTTGCAAACTGTCATTAACAAGACACCAAATAGCAATGAATAGTTTTCCAACAATATGAAAGCTATCGTTTGATACCATAAAGTGCCTTAAAAACTACTTCTAGGTCAGGATATTAACAGAAAAATGAATATATCACATATTCATCATTGACAATAAATAAATAAATACATAAATACATAACTTTCTCACTGATGGTCCCATTTTGGTCTACAGGCATCCCTGACTTGTGTACAAGCTTGTCTGGTAAAACAAATTTTCCCCAATGCTACTATATGGACACTGTCTGTGCTATTTAAACAAAATATGCAAATATGCAGAGATATTATTGTGACACTGCCAGCCTAGCTATCTGGAATTTTGTGGATAGTCATGTGTCATTTGTGAATATTAATATGATTCATATGCTCGTCTTACAAAATAAGAGAACTATAAGTTATGTGGATATTAAACTACTGGTCCAGAAGTGTGTGTTATTTACTGAGCTTCAAGAATGTAACCACAGTGTACCATACTGGAAAAAAAAACAGACATGTAGATAAACTATAGACCTCTGCTAATGCATGTTTTAAAAGTAGAAGCTAGAACATACAGAGTTAACTTGCAAAACTTCAAAAAAATAAGTTTAAAAGTAAAGTGTTTTATGACTCTGTTATCTCTCAGTAAGCAGACACAATCCCTAGAGCTAGATGTTTTTTCTGTTGTCTTGAAAGTAATTTTAATTTCTGCGTTTAAAATGTAAATTCTTTATTGCTTCATAGCAGCTGCACAAATGAGAGATATGTAATTCTCACACAGAGATGATAAAATTCTTAGTTTCTGTTAGCTTGGGAACTGAAGACAGGTGACAAAGATTAATGTCATCCAGGTTAACCCAGCCGTGATATGTGATATTAATTTAAGAACTCTCTCAGACAGAGAGACTGGGCATTTTGTATCTTGTCTTGGATCTGGAAACATCCTCTCATCAGCACTTGCCTTGCTAATACTAAGTAACTAGGGGAAAGTAATTTCTTTAGAGATAGATAGGAATATAGTAAAGATTAGTTTAGATGTTTTCTATATTTATTTGAGATTGTCCTGCAATGTTGCTTTAAAATATTTCCTGTGATTCTGAACTCTGCATTTATTGTGTTGATCGAGTATTGTCTTGTTCTTTTATAATTTATTATTAAATATATTTAAACGTTTTAATTATAACTGGTTTGTTAAGAGATAATTAAGCTCTTACAGTGCTTGCATATGTATTTGGTGACACTGTATAGGCCACTCCAATAGCCTTGCTCTTGGTCACACATCATTTGGACAATAGTAACATTACACAGTAAGATTGGTCACCCTTTGTAAGGGTCTTTATAGTAGCTGATACATAGGAGTTGGTGGCAGTGATAACTACCTTATTGTCTGGGCAGAAGGGGGGCAGAGCTAGTAAACCTGCACCATCTTCCCCAGCTGTGTGTGTGTGTGTGTGTGTGTGTGTGTGTGCGTGTGTGCGTGTGTGCGTGTGTGTGTGTGTGTGTGTGTGTGTGTGTGTGTGTGTGTGTGTGTGTGTGTGTGTGTGTGTGTGTGTGTGTGTGTCTGTGTGTGTGTGTGTTTATATATCAATCATATCTCAAAGTGCAAGTGTGCCAGCTACTTGAGCAGGGACATGAAGTACTGGTTGGACAGAGAGGGTGCTGGAGACCTTAGTTTGACCCCTCAGCTGAGATCCTAACCCTATAGCTATGCCAGTGGGGAGTCTTATTGGGGATCTGAAGAAAGCGGGAGAAACCAGCCCCAGACTGACTGCAATCTCTTAAGGGAAATTGTACTTTACTGTGTGTGAACTTATCATCCTCCCTATGTGTACATTCTTCTGTGGTGGTAGTGGTGAGGATCGAGGCTCCTTGATTACTGGGCCAGTGCAGGGGTGTCACATATTGATTTTTTGTCAGTGGTGGGATATCCACATCACATATTAATTGGTTAGCAGTGGTGAGTTAGCCATATCTCATATTAATTGACTTGTAGTGATGTAGATATGGTCGCTTAAGGTGTACTCTCAATCAGCCATGCAGTAAACATTCAGAGTTCATATCACAATTATTTTTTTTTTTGTTGTTAACTTAGTTAGTCAGGGAGAGCAGACAAGTATGTCAGCATAGGAGTATGACAAACTGACAAAGAGCAAGTTATCTGAGATGTGCCAGGCTAAAGGGCTGGTGCATGCCAACCTGACTAAAGCACATGATTGCAGCTTTTGTCACAGTTGCATCACAGAGTAACAACCAGGAGGACCATCAGACTAGCTATGGAGATTTACAACTCTCAGAAAATGGACAGCTCAACCTTTCCACAGAGGACTTAAAAATCCATCTGGAGTTAAAGAGACTTGAGTTGGAGGCAAAGCATTTGGAAATAGAAGCAACAGAGAGACTGAGACATCTGGAGGCTGAGGAAAATGAGAAACTGCAACATCTGCAGGCTGAGGAGAATGACAGGTAGAGGCAACTTGAAAAGGAGATGCCGACTCTTCACCAGAGTCATGGAAGTATTGGGGAAGGGAGTAACTGAACCCCAGAAGCAACAAAAGTCAGTAAATTTCTTCCACAATTTAAAAAAAGGGGATAATTTTGATAGTTTC
Organism: Protopterus annectens; assembly: GCF_019279795.1. NCBI lineage: Eukaryota > Metazoa > Chordata > Ceratodontiformes > Protopteridae > Protopterus > Protopterus annectens. The sequence continues at coordinate 1,445,094,935 of NC_056739.1, read as the reverse complement.
ATTCATATGTTTGAGGGGGTATGTAAACAGTATAATGTTGACCAAGGGCTCTGGGTATGGTTCTTGACCCCATTACTCCATGGTAAATCTGTAACTGTGATTTCTAAACTGTCTGATAATGATTGTTTAAATTATAATGTTCTATAGAACTGTTTGCTAGCATATTTTAAGTTAACACCTGAAGCTTATAGGAAAAAGTTTCCTGAGCATAGACGCAAGGCAGATGAAAGTGTGTGTGACTATGTTGCTGAACTAAGCACTTATTTTCAAAGGTGGGTGAGTGGATGTCAGGTCACCACTTTTTTCTAAGGGAACCCATGGTGGGCACCCCAGACTGTTCCAACAGAGTCCGCCAGTAGCAGGGAAAGACAGTACTCCAGGTACATGGGTTAAATGTTTTAAATGTCATGAATGGAGCCATGTAGCATATAGATATCCACAGAGGCAAGGTAGGGAACAAAAGGTTAGAAAGTCAATAAGTGGAAATGACAAAATGCCAAAAGCTGGTTGCCTTGAGACAACAAGGGTATCAAACTACCACAAGAGGTTATATCCTATCTTAGTGAAAGGGGAAGAGGACATGGCTAAGAGAGACACAGCCTCTGACCTAACCATTGTGAAGCCTCCAATGGTTACAGAGGAGCACTACTTGCTTGGGCAGTCTACTCCAGTCAGAGCTTTAGGTGAGACCCCATTCCAAATACCTTTGGCTAGGATTCACCTGAGAGCATGGAAAAGGAAGCCAGCAAGTAGGTGTGTTTGACGATATTGATAAAGATGTCCTGATAGGGAATGATTATAATAATGCAGTACCATGCCTTCATGCAGTTACATGCAGTAAGGCTTGGAGACAAGCATGTGGGTCTGGTAGCCTGGGGAAGACTCAGGCAGACCACACACTTGCAGCCAGGAGTGGTGAGGTGGTTACTTCAGGGAGGGAGCTACCCTGTAGCAGTGAGATTGAAGGTGAGCCACAGCTGCTTGTGGGTACTGATGTTCCCTTGGACAGAGTGACTGCAAAAGCAGAGGAGAGTAGTAGTAGTAGTAGTACCTAGGATGACAGTGAGGTACTGCTGTCAGAAGATGCCAGACTTCCTCTGGAAGGGGAGTTGGGAAGGGTTACTAAGAGAGAGTTGAGACAGGCTCAGCTCTCAGACCCTTCATTACAAGACCTGAGGAAGGTAACTAGTGAGGCACCTGATTCTCAAGGGAAGGTGGAATCTGTATACTGGGAGAAAGGCTTATTGTATAGAACGACAACAAATGCAGCCAAATACAACAACAGAACCACAGGGCGTGGTTAAATCCAAACTGTCACAAATACTGTTACACTGTTTGCTTCAAATATTTAAAACCATTTATTGCACACACCAACAACGTAGGCTTCATCAGAATGACATACAATTACATTCAATAGATTAAATAGTTTAAATTTGGCGCCAAAACTTTTACATCTTTAAAGATATATACACAGTGAAATTTCATCAATGCAACTTTGTTAATCAGTGTTATTTTTAAAACTTTTGTACTAGGTATTATAAAATACATATATGAAATAGTATATATCATTAAAAAGTTCATTGAAAGTATTCTATTATACGCATCTGTTAAGATCTGCCAATATGTTTCTCTATATGATAGTATGTTTTTTATATTATTACCTCTTGGGTCGGAGGTCACTAGTTCTACAATCCCAAACCTAAATTTGTGTTCTGAACCCATGTTAATAACATGCCTAGCAAGAGCGTTCCTTTCATCACTTCTCTTGATACAATAATTATGTGCATAGATTCTTTTTAAATTTTGCCACACTTTGTGCATTTTGCCATGTATACTATAAAATTGCTGTTACAATTCCCTTTTGAAAAGATTTTGGTGCTGTTGTAGTTTGCTAATTTAATACTTGGTTCTTCAAAAATAAAACTACACTGCTTACAGCATCCACATCTTCTTGTATGCTGACTATCACCTCTGTTAACATTCTTATCTTCTCTATTAACCTTCTCCAATATACTCTTTAAGTTCAAAGCCATTTTAAATACAAATATTGGTTTACTACCCAATATACCTTCCATCTCCTGATTAGTTAACATGGTGTGCCAATGTTTGTTTAAGACATCTTTCACTTTGTTGTTATGTGTATTGTATTCTACTATACATGCTCTCCCAAAGTCCCTATCGTTTTTTCTTTCTCTACCGTCAAATTAGCCTCTTCGTGGTATTTGTTTCCTAATAGTGGTAAGATATTGTTACCCCATCTATTCAATAATTCAAGGCTTATTTTCTTCATCATACTTTGACTGTAACCCCTGTCCATAAATAGAGTAATAATAAATTCTATCTCTTCCTTAACTTCCTCTTTGGTAGTGGTCATTCTCAATGCCCTAATGCATTGACCTTTGAAAATATTAATTTTGGTTTTAACCGGATGGTAACTCTCAAAATCTAAATATGAGTTAGTGAAAGTGTCTTTCCTGTAAATGTTGGAGTGGAAGTTATCACCTCTTTTGGTAACCAATGTATCTAAGTACGGCACCCCATATTGGTTATTGTTAGCCGTGAATTTCAAAAGTTACTACTCTGATTTATATAATTCAAAAAACTGCTAAAATCTTCCTGACTACCATCCCATATTATGTATATGTCGTCCAGGAATCGTGAGTAGTACTTGATATTTCCCATAAATTCACTTTTGAATACAACCTCCTCCTCCCATTCTAACATGACCATATTAGCGTAAATGGGGGCACATGCTGCCCCCATTGCTACCCCTCTAGTTTGTTTGAATATCTCTCCTTCGTAATATATATAATTATTCTCTAATACTATAGACATTAGGTCGAAATCGGCAGACTTATTGGAGTGGTCAATTCCTTACTGCAGAAGGATGTGAGCACGGATGGGACAGTAAAGGTAGCATTACCGGATCGACGTAATAGCGTACACGACTGTGATCAAGGTAGTGACGCCACTTTCGGGCAAGAAACCAGTCCGGTAACAGGAAACTCAGAGCACAATGTCACACATTCGAACATTTTGATTACTTCTTCACCGGGAATCCCTAATGGACAGCTTCCAGCGTCTAGGGTGACGCAAGGGATTGATTTGCCTGTAGTAAATTCGACAGATAAAGTCGATAGCAGACTGGCGCCAACAGATTTTACCTTCGACTTTTCTTTTGCCAACACAGTCGAAGAAATTAAGAGAACAGGAGCTAGACCCAAGATGGGGAAAGGTACAAAAACTTATGCGGCAACTATTGGCGACACACGTGAAGCAAAAGGTACTGTTAAAGGAAGCACTCGTTCTAGAAACGATAACAACATAACAAGTAGAAACCAAGAGTGCTTACTTAAAGATTTTTTAAGGTATGATTGTGTATTTGAAAATAACAAACACAATGAGCATGTTAGTAACAGTTTTAAACAACAAGGCACTTTAAAAGAGATTATACATGAATTTGGAAGAAAACTGAATATCATTAATTCGATTAAATTAGACAATGCTTATTTGACAGCATGTATGAACTTGGGTATAGTACCAATGGGCCTTCGTTTCTTTAAGGTTCCAATGGGAATAAATTTAACAAAAGAAACAGCTATTGAATTTAACAATTTATTTGATTCTTTTGGTTTTGCATATATGAAAAAATTGGTTGAATTAAATGATGCCAAAATGTGTATGTTACTTACTGAGATTGACAGGATGAATGAAGTTATTTTATCTGATTTATTGTTTAAAGATTGGGAGAAATTGTACCATAAGCAATTTGATAATGTGGAGAACAAAACCAAAACAGCACATAGTAGAAAAAGTAAAAAACTCAGCAGGGATAAAGAACAATATGAAAAAGGGATGGCATATATATGGAAACAGACTGGTCAGACTTCTTATGATAGAAAGGTATATCATACAGAGAAGGAAAATTTTTGGGGGGGGGACAACAGAGAAGGTTACAAGAGATGGACCAAACACAACTCTTGGAGGAAGAAAGGCAACAGTCACCACCAGGACTGGCAGTAGGGATAGGAGTAGCTGGGGACAAAGACGTTGAAAACAGAGATACAACATCACAGAATGTTATTAGTAAGTACAATAACTTTCAGATTTTCAATTACACCAACATTTCATTGACCCCAGCGCATTTTAGTTTACTGTCTAAAGGAATGAAGTTTATACCGACTCCCTCCTTTAGACTGGTGGATACTATTTGTGAGGTTAAAAAATACATCAGAAAGTTGAACCTAGCAGTCATGTTTAGGGGTAATAATGGCAACAGAGATAGTAATAATGCCATCAAGAAAAAGAGCAGCTTTATGCCTAGTATGAATCAAGATATTATGAGATATGAGAAAATGGTTACCCACGATATTTATAAGATCAAAAGAAACCCCAAACCAGTTAAAAGCAATTTATCTGAAGAAGAGAGGAGAGTTCTTACAGATTTGAAAAACAACAGCAACGTTAGAATTATGAAGCCCGACAAGGGCGGAGGTATCGTGGTTTATGATCAAAAGGAGTATAACAGCAAAATATATGAGATGTTACATGATACTCTGAATTATGAGATTATATCTAAAAATGAGTTAAATATGGCTTACAGAAAGATAGACTATCACATCGAAGAATTCCTAATAGACAACAGGATTAGTGATGAGGTTTACGAATTTTTAAAGGTAGAATATCCCACCCTTGCTGTAATGGTAGGAATACCAAAGGTACATAAGAATCTACAGGACCCACCTTTTAGGCCCATCATATCGGGCAGTAAGACAAAGACTTTTCCAATGGGAGTGTTGATAGACACTTTATTGAAACATATATACTGTAATGTCAACCATATGGTCAAGGATTCATGGAGTTTCTAAAAAATTACCCAGTGACATTAAAATCCAAACAGTTGATTTTTGCTTCTATTGATGTGGTGGACCTATTTATGTGTATTCCTAAAGAAGAAGGTTTGGAGGCATTTTATAACAGCATACACAGACATAGTAATCTTACAAGAGAGAAAATCCATTTAGTGTACGACCTAATGTCTATAGTATTAGAGAATAATTATATATATTACGAAGGAGAGATATTCAAACAAACTAGAGGGGTAGCAATGGGGGCAGCATGTGCCCCCATTTACGCTAATATGGTCATGTTAGAATGGGAGGAGGAGGTTGTATTCAAAAGTGAATTTATGGGAAATATCAAGTACTACTCACGATTCCTGGACGACATATACATAATATGGGATGGTAGTCAGGAAGATTTTAGCAGTTTTTTGAATTATATAAATCAGAGTAGTAACTTTTTGAAATTCACGGCTAACAATAACCATTATGGGGTGCCGTACTTGGATACACTGGTAACTAAAAGAGGCGACAACTTCCATTCTAACATTTACAGGAAAGACACTTTCACTAACTCTTATTTAGATTTCGAGAGTTGCCATCCTGTTAAAACTAAAATCAATATTTTCAAAGGTCAATGCATTAGGGCATTGAGAATGACCACCTCTAAAGAGGAAGTTAAGGAAGAGATAGAATTTATCATTACTCTATTTATGGACAGGGGTTACAGTCAAAGTATGATGAAGAAAATAAGCCTTGAATTATTGAATAGATGGGGTGACAATATTTTTCCACTATTAGGAAATAAATATAATGAAGAAGCTAATTTGATGGTAAAGAAAGAAAAAACTGATAGGGATTTTGGGAGAGCATGTATAGTAGAATACAATACATACAATAATAAAGTGAAAGATATTTTAAACAAACATTGGCATACCATGTTAACTAATCAGGAGATGGAAAGAATTTTGGGCAACAAACCAATATTTGTATACAAAATGGCTTTGAACCTAAAGAATATATTGGAGAAGGTTAAAAGAGACGATAAGAATGTCAACAGAGATGACAGTCAGTGTACAAGAAGATGTGGGTGTTGTAAACAGTGTAGTTTTATTTTTGAAGAATCAAGTATAAAATTAGCAAACTACAACAGCACCAAAATCTTTTTCAAAAAAGGGAATTGTAACAGCAATTTTATAGTATACATGGCAAAATGCACAAAGTGTCCGTCATATTATATAGGCAAAACGGAACAGAAATTCAAAAAAAGAATCTATGCACATAATTATTGTATCAAGAGATGTGATGAAAAGAATGCTCTTGCTAGGCATGTTATCAACATGGGTTCGGAACACAAATTTAGGTTTGGGATTGTAGAACTAGTGACCTCCGACCCAAGAGGTAATAATATAAAAAACATACTATCATATAGAGAAACATATTGGCAGATCTTAACAGATGCCACAACCCCACCTGGTTTAAACGAAAGTATCTCCACAAAAAGTATAATAGAATACTTTCAATGAACTTTTTTAATGATATATACTATTTCATATATGTATTTTATAATACCTAGTACAAAAGTTTTTAAAAAATAACACTGATTAACAAAGTTGCATTGATGAAATTTCACTGTGTGTATATATCTTTAAAGATGTAAAAGTTTTGGCGCCAAATTTAAACTATTTAATCTATTGAATGTAATTGTATGTCATTCTGATGAAGCCTACGTTGTTGGTAGGTGAAAGCGCTTAATCCGTTGTGTGCAATAAATGGTTTTTAAATATTTCAAGCAAACAGTTTTCGTAACAGTATTTTCGTGACAGTTTGGATTTAACCACAAGGTTTACGCATTGGCGTTTAGCAGCAGCTTCAAACGCTTATTGTATAGAGAGTGGACCCCTGAGGGAAGACTAGAGGGTGAGAGAATACAGCAGTTGGTAGTGCCCAGAGCCTACTGTCTGACACTTCTAGCCATAGGCCATGATATTCCCTTTGCGGGTTATATGGGCATAAAGCATACAAAGAGACATATTATGCAGAACTTCTATTAGCCTGGGATTTCCAGAGATGTAACAGGGTAATGCAGGACCTGTGAGCAGTGCCAAAAGGTAGGCAAGGCAGGAGACAAGGGGAACACTCCTTTGATGCTTTGCTTGTGATTAAGAAGCCATTTCAGAGGGTAGCTGTGGATATTGTGGGGCCTCTGAGTACCCCAAGTTCCACAGGGAAAAAGTATATCCTAGTGGTAGTAGATTATGCTGCCAGATACCCTGAGGCGGTAGCTCTGTTCTCCATTGAGGCAGTAAAGGTGGCAAATGCTTTGTTAGAGATTTTCAGCAGGATAGGTTTCCCAAAAGAAATACTGACTGACAGAAGTGCCAATTTCATGTCATACCTGCTGGCTTGTCTGTGGAAGTACTGTGGGGTGAAACACCTAAATATCACATCCTACCATCCCCAGACTAACTGTCTTGTTGAGAGGTTAAATTCTACACTCAAGACAATGCTGTGGGCATTTGCAGACAGTTTAAGAGGGAGTGTGACAAATATTTGCCCCATCTGTTGTTTGCTTACAGAGAGGTGCCCCGGGAATCCACAGGTTTTTCACCCTTTGATTTGTGGTATGGGCATACAGTGAGGGGACCTCTAGATTTGATTCAAGATGATTGGGAGGGTGAGTGTAAATCCAACAAGGAGTCTGTTGTGGCATATGTCCTAAACCTCAGGACAAGGCTCAGGGAATTCATGGGCTTCACCCAGCAGAACCTGGCAGAAGCCCAACAGAAGAAAATGGTCTGGTATGACAGGAATACTCCAGCTGGAGAGTATGCTGTAGGGCAGCAGGTAATGGTTCTCATTCCTGTCAGACACAACAAGCTGCAGGCAGCTTGGGAGGGACCCTACAAGGTGGTAAGGAAGGTCAGTGATGCTAACTACATGGTGGAATGGCTAGGCAGGAGGCAGGGGCACAAACTGTACCACGTTAACATGATGAAACCTTGCCATGATAGGAAGGCAATTGTGCTGAGTATTTGCAGTGGATGGCAGGAGGGGTCTGAGGGGGATCTGGTGACTGATCTCCTCAGTAAGGCTCAAACTGACACCTCATTTGAAAGTATAGCAATGTCCCAGCAGCTATCCCCTACCCAAGTTCAAGAAATGCAAGCAGTGTTACAAGATTTTGTGGACATGTTCAGTGGGATACCGGGGTGCACCCACCTGGTGTAGTACCAAGTGGACACAGGACCCCAAAGATCTATTAAGCAGGCCCCTTATAGGGTGTATGAGATAGTCAAATGGACTCTGATGGGGGAGGAGATACAGGAAATGTTGGAACTAGGGGAAATTCAGGAGTTCAGTAGTCCCTGGGATTCCCCAGTGGTTCTGGTACCAAAGAAAGATGGCAGCGCCAGGTTCTATGTGGACTACAGAAAATTAAACAGTCACACAGAGTCAGATGCTTATCCCATGCCTAGGACAGATGAAGCCCTAGAGCATCTGGGTGGTGCCAAGTATCGTACAACCATTGTTCTTACCAAGGTTTACTGGCAGGTGTCCTTGACTCCCAGTACTGGAGAGAGGTCAGCCTTTGTGACTCCTTTTGGCTTGTATGAGTTCACAAAGATGCCCTTTGGGATGAAAAATGCCTCAGCAACTTTCCAGAGCCTGATGTATTGTATCCTAGCAGGAGCAAGAGATTTTGCCCTTGCTTTCCTAGATGTTATTGCCATCTACAGCCATTTCTACCAAGAACACCTTCAGCATGTCAGGGAGGTGCTGGGCAGACTTCAGAGGGCAGGGATGACCATTAAGCCCAGCAAATGTCATGTGGGTATGGAAGAGGTCTCCTACCTGGGACATAGAGTGGGGAGTGGTAAGATCAGGCCAGAACCTGCCAAAGTGGAAGCCATTCAGGCATGGCCTGCACCTGTTACTAAAAAGCAGGTGAGGGCATTCTTAGGGACAGCAGGGTACTACAGAAAGTCTGCCCCCAGTTATAGTACCATAGCTGCTCCCCTCACGGACGTGACAAGGAAAAACTGGCCAGATAAGGTAGTGTGGACTCTAGCATGTCAGCAGGCATTCCAAAAGCTTAAAAGAGCTTTGGGAGGACCCCCTGTGTTAGCCAGTCCAGATTACAGCAAAGAATTAGTTGTGCAGATGGATGCTTCAAACCATGGGATGGGGGCTGTACTTAGCCAGGTTTTTTCAGATGGAGAAGAGCACCCAGTATTTTATCTGAGTCATAGACTCAATCCCAGGGAGGAATGCTATGCAGCTGTGGAAAAGGAATGCCTAACCATACTGTGGGCACTGCAGAAACTTCAGCCTTATCTGTATGGAAGCAAATTAGCTGTAGTTACAGGCCACAATCCCTCAACATGGCTACATCTAGCCAGCAAAATGCCGAATGACTAAGGTGGAGCATAGGGTTGCAAGCATGTGATATGACAGTGCAGTACTGCAGTGGGTTAGTAATGCCAACGCAGATGTTCTCTCAAGATAGGGAATGGGGTAAGGCATTCCCAGATAGGTTCAACCCTCTCAAGCAACGTTCCTCAAGGGCCACTTGAAAAACTAGCTTGAGTTTTCGGGGGGAGGGGGGGGTGACACTGCCAGCCCAGCTATCCAGAATTTTGTGGATAGTTGTGTGTCATTTATGAATATTACTATGATTGATATGCTTGTCTTACAAATGTAATAAATGTATATAATGTATTACATATGTTATGTGGATATTAAACTACTGATGCAGAAGTGTGCGTTGAACTATATGTTATGTGCTGAGCTTCAAGAATGTAAACACAGTGTACCCTACTGGAAAAGAACAGAAATGTATATAAACTATATACCTGTGCAAATGCATGTTTTTATAGCAGAAGCTGGAACATGTAGAGTTAACTTGCAAAACTTCAAGAAAATAAGTTGAAAACTAAAGTGTTTTATGATTGTGTTATCTCTCAGTAAGCAGACACAATGTCTAGAGCTAGATGTTTTTCTATTGTCTTGAAAGTAATTTTAATTACTAGGTTATTATTAAATATATTTAAACCTTTTAAATATGGCTGGTTTGTTAAGAGATATTTAAGCTCTTACAGTATTTGCATATGTATTTGATGACACTGTATAGGCTACTCCAATAACCTTGCTCTTGGTCACACTTAACATTGGATAATAGTAACATTACACAGTAGGGCTGGTCACCCGTTGTAAGGGCCTTTATAGTAGTTGATAAGCAGGGGTTGATGACATTGACAACTACCTTATAGTCTGGGCAGTAGGGGGCATAGCTTGTAAACCTGTGCCAGCCTTCCTCAGGTGTGTGTGTGTGTGTGTGTGTGTGTGTGTGTGTGTGTGTGTGTGTGTGTGTGTGTGTGTGTGTGTGTGTGTGTGTGTGTGTGTGTGTGTTTGTATATAAATCAAATCTTAAAGTGTGTGTGTGTGTGCCATCTACTTGGGCAGGGACACAAAGCAGACAGTGAGGGTGCTGGAGGTCTTGGCTTGAACCCTCAGCTGAGATCATAGCCCTATAGCAGTGCCAGTAGGGAGTCTTGTTGGGTATCTGGAGAAGGAGGGAGAAACCAGCCCCAGACTGGCTGTGATCTCTGTGTGCTCTTAAGGGGTGTATAATTGTGTATATCCCTCACTGGTGCTAGTGATGAGGAGTGAGGCTCCTTGATTATTGGACCAGTGCAGGGGCATCACAGTTATATGTATTGTAAAACAAGTCTATTTCTGCAAATAAGCACTTCAAGATGTGCAGTAATTAAAATTTTTAGCCATGATTGTGCAGCTTGAACTGTTCACTGAAGGGTGATATTTATGTTTAAAGTTAGTCGAGCACCCATGAGCTATAGGCCCCGCAAAGGTAACCACCATGAAAAACTTCTCCAAAGCTAATTTTGGGTTCCTAAAAACAGAGGTGGCTAACTTCACGACACCCATGCAAATGGAGAATAGCTGCATGACTACCGAATCATACACCAATGCACTGTACAAACGGGTACACAAATGCATGGATCTCGCCATACCCAATAGAACCAAGATGCTCTCCTCCAAAAAAAAGGAAGCCAATCTGGTGGTCCCTTGCCATAAACAAACTTTACAACAGAAGGAGGAAACTAATGCTGGTGAAGGCCCAACACTGGAAAAACTCCCTTATCAGTCTCAACAAAAAGTTGAGATTCCTCATCAAATCTTCTAAAGCTAGCTATGAAAACAGAATTGCAGCAGATAGTAAAGACAACCACAAGGCCTTCTATAGTTATGTAAAGAATCAGCATGGCAATACCCAGATTTGCTGTCATTTACTGCACAATGGTACCTGCTATACCGAGCCAACAGATACTGCCAATATACTGGTTGACAGATTCAGTGCCAACTTTAACCCCCCAAAATGACCAATAACAATACCAGTAGATTGCCAGGCACTCAAAATTGCTACTGCACAGGTTAAAACAGCACTAACCAAGGCCACGAATACAACTTCTATAGGACCTGGAAATATCCCTGGCTGTGTTCTACATGAACTACAGAGTGAATTGGGACCTCACCTGGTAGCCCTGTTCAATCACAGCCTCACCACAGGCCTTGACCCTACCAAATGGTACACTGCTACAGTCATCCTTCTCTACAAAGAAGGAGTGACTACAGACCCTGGAAGCTAATACCCCATTAGCCTGACGAGTCTGATATGCAAAGTATGGAATGCATCATCATGGACCTAATAAACAAGGATATAGGGAATCTCCAAACTCTGGATCCCACGCAGTTTGGTTTTGTGAAGGGTAGATCATGCCTGCTCAACTTGGCCGACTTCTTTGAGTCAGTCACCAGAGCTGTGGATAAAGGCAAGGTGGTTCATACAGCCTACCCTGATCTGGCTAAGACCTTTGATACCATTCCCCACTCAGGAATCATAGAAAAACTCACTAGGTTAGGCATCAACCCTATATCACTAGGTGAGTTGCAAATTGGTTTACAGATAGAACCCACAGTGTGAAAGTAGCAGACTCCAAGTCAAGCTGACAACCAGTCATGAGTGGACTCCCACAGGGTTTGGTCCTGGGTCCTCTCCTATTTCGTATCTACTTTTCTGAAATCCAGGCCAACATGAATGAACTCTGGCTGACAAAGTTTGCAGATGATTGCAAGTTGGGAGCTATTATTAACTACCCAAGTGATGTTGGTATCCTACAGAAAGGTCTCACTGAGACCAACAACAGGTGTCAGAACCATGGTGTTAAGCTCAATGCCAAAAAATGTGTCATCATCCCCTTTGGGAAAAAAAACATTCCCATGAATTACCGCATCAATGGTAGTCCACTGAACACAGAAGGTGTTATAATAGATCTGGGAACACAAGTCGACAGCAACTTCTCTTTTGACCACCACTTTACCACTGTGGTCAGAAAGTCCTTCTATGTGGCACATCTCATTACTATGGGTTTTGCATCCAGGAAGAAAGAGGTCATTGTCTCCCTCTACTCTTCCCTCATTAGGCCAATTATCAAGTACAATAGCCCATTTGGCATGCACCTCACTAGACACCTGCAACAACTAGAGAGGCTGTAAAAGTAACTCACAAACAGGATCCTCAGCCTTAAACACTTGTCCTATATGGAGAGACTAAAAAAACTCCAACTATACAAAGCCATGTCTGAACCAGCTCTGTTAGAAATGCTACATCTAAAGAAATCCCAATTCCTCTGCACCACACGCTCCACAGACCTCAACCTCATTACCACAATCAACAGAACGTGGTGGAGTGGCAGGTTCATAACCCAGAGACTGCCCATGCTATGGAATAGACTTCTCATACATACATGCACAGCACCTCACTGGCCCTCTTCAAGAGAAATCTTGATGAGTGGATGTGAAATAGAAAATTCACTCCAGGGATCACTCCAGTGGCTTTACTCAACAGATGCACTGGAAACTAAGGTCAGGTGGCATGATGCCAGGGTAATCCTATGGGCTAGGCTTGGAAAGGCTCCAGGGCCATTAGTCTTGTGCACACCTATGAACCTATGATAGAAGGACTTGGCACTGTTGGTTCAAAACAGACTATGGACACAAAAGAATTAAATGTCAGCACTGCCACCCAACAAATTCTCACCAACTCTACAAACAGGAAAATGATAGAAAAACATAGGTTATGCAAACTATTTAGAAGTAAAAGAAGCGGCCACCATAGGAATAGCAGTTAGTGCCCATGCAGAACATTAACATAAGCTTTTCTGATATACTGGTATTAAAGAAGTAATCAGCTGCTAAGCATTGTTGGCTAGACAACTGTCCAGTGACCTTGTGCCAGAACATCCTAATATGGAGGATTGTTATCCACAGGTAATGAGGTCAGATACATGGAAATGCCCTGATATCTTGAATGACAAGAAAGGAACAGAGATACTGGCTATAGGTTCATAGAGAAGCACTAGCCAATCAGTTTGCAGACTGTTACAACCCTAGCAAATTACTCATATTCAAAACTTCCTCCCAGCTTTCAGGAGAGTAGCACAAGACAGACTGGCAGAGAATTTCAGACTGCTCATCCAATTATCTAAATTTAACTTGAGGGCATAGCTCTCAACCTTTAGATTTTTGACTCATTTGTTTGTCCTTTTCTCATAAAATTGTACTATTCTGGAAACCACTGAGAACTGAAGTCAGAAAATAAAGGCAGACATTTGATTTTCAGACTTCATGCCCTTCAGAAAATGCATGGTAATATAAAACATGTTATTCTATCAACTTTATAAGTTTGCAACAGCAACATGTAAGAAGTGTCCCGATTTTTAGGCCTTTGTCCCCCCCCCCCCCATTATTTGTGGCTTTGTCTAGATTTGTTGCTCTATGAGATTGAGAGGTATGTTTGAGGGTAGTAAGGTGATACTGTGCTTGACATGTAGTGGTGGATACACTATGATATAAAGCTAACACACTACCATATCTTATTCACCAATTAATAAATAAGGCATCAACATATCTTATTTATCTGTTGATGGCTTAATTCCTTTAACTGTGTATCTGAAAAACTGATTGTACTTAAAGGAATAGGATGTAAAAAAAGTTTTGGACTGTTCATGGCTCAAAAGGCTAGACACAAATCCCCAAAGAGGAGTCAAAAAATTGTGTATGGGAGAGGACTGTCAGTCTCTCCTGATAACTAAAATTTTTGAGGAGACGTATCTTTTTAATTAAGAATCTCTGAGGTGTTTCAAGCTGAGTGATAACTCTAGATAAATACATGCCAAAAGGGGCATAATATTCTATAATGAATCTGATAAGATAAGAGTAAAGGGGATTAAGACTTATAAATGAGCCAAATAGAAGTCTTTCTAAACTACTATGGAAACTTGATGTTGAAAAGATAAGAGATTACAAATATGAATGCCTATATATTTTGTGGTAGTGTCTGATTGAAGGGACATGCCACCCATATGATATGGGAACGTTTTTTATTTTGAGCAAATTAACTATAGTACAAATTTTCACAATTAATCTGAGACCATTCTTTGTTTTCCATTTTTTAACATGGCTCATCGAATGTTGGAGCAATTGCGAATCAGTGAAAGATCTAATTACCACACCCAGTTTACAACTGTGTGTAAACTTATGTCTGGAGTGTTCACCTGAAGCATTGAGAACTGGGCGCCAAATGAGGGAAGGCTCCTCAGTGAGCCCTTTCAATTTTATTGTGGGATTGCTAGGGGAGCCAACTCTGATAACATTAACAGAAAACTGTGTTACTGGGTAGTTGGTATATTATGCATGACTTTTTTGGAGTCCTTACATTTCTGTGTTTAGAAAAGCAAATACGAACAATTCTGGATAAGATTCAATCAAGACTAAATTGAAAAGAGTATAACTTTGAGGTTAACAGATTGATATAATCTTTGACATCTAACTAAAAATTACCCAAAATCATTGAAAGAGTTAGAAATAACAGGTCTCTACTAAATCAGTAGTGTATTCCACCTGACAGTGCCCTGTTTTATCAACATATTACTTTGGTTTACATACATATCATTTCCTTTAATCTGAGAAATGGAGAGCGTTTGCAAGTATGGCTTATGCTGTTTAGATTATGTGAAGTAGCCACCTCTGTTTCTACAACATGAGAGTCTTACAAGTTCTAATTAAAACAGCTTTGGCAATGGTTTCATGCCTAATGAGTAATGGAGTTTACATTGGGACAAATTAAATAAATAAATCACATTACAGGATTAACCCCAGCAAAATGTATCTAATCAATACCGTGTGACATAGAATTTATAAGCATGTTGTCATAACTAGCAAAAAGACTGCAGATGCCTTTCTGTATGATCATGAAATCTATGGAGGGAAAAACACCATAACACTATCCCCCATTTTAATTGTACATATTCCAGTCAAGCTAATGAATGAGCCCTGCCCACTTGGGCCTTGAAGCAGGTCTTTCTGTCATCTGATACCTACAACATTTTTGAATGAATGGATAGAAAATGCCATTATTACTACAATGGCTTTATTTTACACAAAATTG
Organism: Protopterus annectens; assembly: GCF_019279795.1. NCBI lineage: Eukaryota > Metazoa > Chordata > Ceratodontiformes > Protopteridae > Protopterus > Protopterus annectens. The sequence goes on along the minus strand of NC_056739.1, from coordinate 1,445,079,563 downwards.
AGACTAAACTATCACTGCATGGATTATCTTGGCCAATAACTATTCCCCCTGTGGTGGGATGGCATTACTTCTCAGCAGGATGCATGTGTTCCTACTTAAAACAAATGTTGATCATTAGGTACCACTTATGTATTACAAGCAAGCGCATACTTAGGTGTTTCAGCTGTGCTGGTGAAGACTTGTGGACAGGGGGGTAATCATATTACTATTTTTGTTTTTTTGCTTTCTTTGCAATTGACTGTCAGCTACCTCCAGACCCTCTTCTCATTCACTGGGTCTATTGATCCTGACAGAGCTAGCCTAGGCTTTCTGCAATCCATGCTTAGGTTCATAGGTGTGTACTAGGCTAATGGCTCTGGAGCCTTTACAAGCCTAGCCCATAGGATTACCCTGAAATCATGCCACATAACCTATTGGGTATGGCAAGATCCATGCATTTGTGTACATGTTCATACAGTGCAATGGTGTATGATTCGGCAGTCATGCAACTATTCGCCATTTGCATGTGTGCCATGAAGTTATCCACTTCTGTTCTTAGGAACCCAAAGTTAGCTTTGGAGAAGTTTTTCATGGTGGTTACCTTTGCGGTGGCCTGGGAGGGATGTGGATTTCCAAGGTGATTAGTTTGTGGTTGGATCTAACCAGGGAGGAGTTGACTATTGGTGTAGAGCAACTGTCGGCCATGTTAGTAATGACCAGGTCAAGGATGTTGCTTCCTCTAGTGGGGGTAAGAACGAGCTGGTCCAGGGAACTGGAATTAATGAATTTCAAGAAACGTTGGGCAAGTGTATTGGTACATGAGTAGTTTGCCCAGTTAATGGAGGGGTAGTTGAAGTTGCCAGGAATTCTCCAGGGTGCTTAGGAACGTGGAGTGAGTGTCTTGGGTCATGGTTGGGGACCTATAACATGCTACAACCTGCATCGCTGTCTTACCCAATGTTAGCTGAACCTAATGCCACTGTGGACACTGAGGCACACTGTAGCAGTGTCATATATTCTACTGAGGATATGTTTTTACTTATGCCACGGGTTTCCTTCCCTGCACATACGCGTACTATGTCAGGACAAATAAACAACGGGCGTGCTCTTGTATCATCTCACCTGTGCAGCAACGTAGCCAGAGATGAACCACAAGTTGACTCCATGTGCATGCACTCCCCTAGGATTGGTATGCATATCCTTCCTCATAGCTTTCCACCTCTCCACCTAGCACAAAAAATGTGGACAAAGCCAAAAGTAATGCAGGACAAAGCCCCAGAATTAGGGACATGTTTTAAATATTCATCTTAGAAACTTAGAAAGTTGCTAGAATAAAATTTCTTGAGTTACCATGAATTTTCTGGAGGACATGAAGTCTGAAACTCAAATGCCTGTCATTATTTAATGAATTCAGTCCTCCCAGATTTGTAGCCAAAGTCCAGAAAATCGCAAATTTTATGAGGAACAGACCAAAAATAGGAGGCGATAATCCGGACATTCTGCGAAAATCTGGAAAGTTGATAGATATGTCCTTCCTTCCTCAAAACATCAGACAACAGTGCTATTACCTGAAACCAAGTTGACTGAGCCATACTTAGGGCTTTAATCATCTTTGCCATAATACTGATTTCACAGGAGATTAGGATGGTGCAGATTATGGAAAAAAATCATTTGTGGCATGCATGTGAATATCTTTCAACAGTTGCATGATCATCTGTCCACCATTTAGTTCTTAGTATCTTGTAAATGAATATTGTTTGGGTTGGGGTTGGCATACTGGATAAGGTGTTTATCTCACATTCAAGAAAATCAGGGTTTGATTCTCAGTAAGGGAAAATTGGCTATGCTAAAATGGTCCATAAGGGCAGTTAACCTAGTACCTACTTACAAATAAACCTATTTATTTCTTTTAATTTAATTTATCTCAGACTAATACGATTGAGAATGCTTACCAGATCTAGTGAATGTCACTTTCCAAATGATTTTCAAATATGAGGCAGACCCTCACATTTCCCATACAAGAGACTTTGGCTGTTGTAACCCTTAAACCATTATAGGTATCTCAGAGTTTGAAACATGTTATGTCAAGGTGTAAAAAAAAAAAAACACAATGACAACCCACTTGACTAGGATCAATCTTCTGAATCTCACTTTTTAAGTAAGACCCTAACAACTACCTTGCAACATATATCACTATTATTCAAAGAGTCATTTCAGAAGACATATTAACACCCATGGTGATAAACAGTATGTCAGTGACCATGCAAACAACTAAAACAAGAGCTCATTTGTGAAAAAGCTCCCCACCACCTACACAAAGCCTCTACCCCTGCATTTCCAAACATTATATAAAGAACAATGGCAGTGCTGCTTGTCATCTAAAAGTTAAATCCCACACTACTGCAGTACATCTGAAAAGTACTCCACATAAGGCAGAAGTTTTCAGACATGAGGATTTCAGTAAATAAGGCATCAGCGAAATGGTCAGCAATTAATAGTTGATGTGCTCCACTTAAACCACGGAATTATCTACAATGTATTAACCTCTTTGTGTGTGTGTGTGTGTGTGTGTGTGTGTGTGTGTGTGTGTGTGTGTGTGTGTGTGTGTGTGTGTGTGTGTTTGTGTGTATTAATACAAAGTGAATGTGGTGGAATGTTCTGCAGAAAGGGTCAGAAATGGGAGAACAAGTGTATGCATTCTAAGCAGGTCAGTGATTAGACAATGCAATGGAAATAAATTATATTAAAGCCATTTAGGCCAGTGAACAGTAGTCCCAAAAGTCCGCTATACTATGCTCACAACCATTTTCCATCTCTGCCATTTTTGTAATAAAAAAGCACAAACCAATCTAGAAAATGTATGTAGCATCTTCAAACTTGATGTTGTAGTCTGGTTATAAGGTGTTTTTTCTCACTGTTCCCATGCTTTAGTATGGACTTTTCTAAATAAATTTATTAAGAGGTAGGTTTTAAAGAGGTTAAAAATGGAAACAATTATTATTTCTAAGGTATTTTTCTTGGCTGACTGTATATGACATTTCTGTCACCTGTAATAACTAAATAAAAACACAGGCACTTATTTTTTAGATACACACCACAGAGGTCTTAACTGCCTTCATAGTTATAGAAAATGCAACAATGTAGCAAGTTAATAAGCAGATTAAATTATTCACTAGGCATGTTAGATGCTTGCAAGTAAATCTAACATTATAATGCAATGAGCAATTTAAGAAAAAAGAGGAGTATTGTGCTGTTAAGGAAAATAAAAGCAGCATACACCATAACTTTGACAGTAGTAGAGCAGAATGGGCTATAAATGAAAATACCTTAAAGGGATCTATAAAATCATTTATTACTTGTAATTGTACTTCTTCAGAGTAATTTTTAGACCTTTCATTGATGTTAATGCACATGGGTAGGCTCACACTGCAGCAGTAAATGTTACTACTGTTGTGTTATTCATTACAGTGAAAAAATAATCACCAGGCCAACAATCGTCTATGTAACCTGCCTACCTCACACTGCAGCAGTATAGTGTTACTGTTGTATCATTCATTACAGTGAAAAAATAATCACCAAGCCAACAATCGTCTATTTAACCTGCCTGCCTCACATTGCAGCAATATAGTGTTACTGATGTATTATTCATTACAGTGAAAAAATAATCACCAAGCCAACAATCGTCTATGTAACCTGCCTGCCTCACACTGCAGCAGTATAGTGTTACTGTTGTATTATTCATTACAGTGAAAAAATAATCACCAAGCCAACAATCGTCTATGTAACCTGCCTGCCTCACATTGCAGCAGTATAGTGTTACTGTTGTATTATTCATTACAGTGAAAAAATAATCACCAAGCCAACCATCGTCTACGTAACCTGCCTGCCTCACACTGCAGCAGTATAGTGTTACTGTTGTATCATTCATTACAGTGAAAAAATAATCACCAAGCCAACAATCGTCTATGTAACCTGCCTGCCTCACATTGCAGCAGTATAGTGTTACTGTTGTATTATTCATTACAGTGAAAAAATAATCACCAAGCCAACAATTGTCTATGTAACCTGCCTGCCTCACACTGCAGCAGTATAGTGTTACTGTTGTATTATTCATTACAGTGAAAAAATAATCACCAAGCCAACAATCGTCTATGTAACCTGCCTGCCTCACATTGCAGCAGTATAGTGTTACTGTTGTATTATTCATTACAGTGAAAAAATAATCACCAAGCCAACCATCGTCTACGTAACCTGCCTGCCTCACACTGCAGCAGTATAGTGTTACTGTTGTATTATTCATTACAGTGAAAAAATAATCACCAAGCCAACAATCGTCTATGTAACCTGCCTGGCTCACACTGCAGCAGTATAGTGTTACAGTTGTATTATTCATTACAGTGAAAAAATAATCACCAAGCCAACAATCGTCTATGTAACCTGCCTGCCTCACACTGCAGCAATATAGTGTTACTGCTGTATTATTCATTACAGTGAAAAAATAATCACCAAGCCAATAATCATCTATGTAACCTGCCTGCCTCACACTGCAGCAGTATAGTGTTGTTGTTGTATTATTCATTACAGTGAAAAAATAATCACCAAGCCAACAATCATCTATGTAACCTGCCTGCCTCACACTGCAGCAGTATAGTGTTACTGTTGTATTATTCATTACAGTGAAAAAATAATCACCAAGCCAACAATCGTCTATGTAACCTGCCTGCCTCACACTGCAGCAGTATAGTGTTACTGTTGTATTATTCATTACAGTGAAAAACTAATCACCAAGCCAACAATTGTCTATGTAACCTGCCTGCCTCACACTGCAGCAGTATAGTGTTACTGTTGTATTATTCATTACAGTGAAAAAATAATCACCAAGCCAACAATCGTCTATGTAACCTGCCTGCCTCACACTGCAGCAGTATAGTGTTACTGTTGTATTATTCATTACAGTGAAAAAATAATCACCAAGCCAACATTCATCTATGTAACCTGCCTGCCTCACACTGCAGCAGTATAGTGTTACTGTTGTATTATTCATTACAGTGAAAAAATAATCACCAAGCCAACAATCGTCTATGTAACCTGCCTGCCTCTCACTGCAGCAGTATAGTGTTACTGTTGTATTATTCATTGCAGTGAAAAAATAATCACCAAGCCAACAATCATCTATGTAACCTGCCTGCCTCACACTGCAGCAGTATAGTGTTACTGTTGTATTATTCATTACAGTGAAAAAATAATCACCAAGCCAACAATCGTCTATGTAACCTGCCTGCCTCACACTGCAGCAGTATAGTGTTGTTGTTGTATTATTCATTACAGTGAAAAAATAATCACCAAGCCAACAATCGTCTATGTAACCTGCCTGCCTCACACTGCAGCAGTATAGTGTTGCTGTTGTATTATTCATTACAGTGAAAAAATTATCACCAAGCCAACAATCGTCTATGTAACCTGCCTGCAGAAATGTGCTGTTCTCTCTGACGTGGCCTGCTTATTGTATGGAAAATAAAGCAGGGCTGTAAAAAGCAGATTCAAATAATACAAACAACATGTGGTACTACAAAGTATTATAAATGTCCTGAAACTGCACAAATGGAACATTGTACCCTGGTGGTAACTGGTCTCCAAAAATCAATATCCAATAAAACAAACAACATTAGGTATTACAGCAACATTAGACAATGCAGAGTACTATAACTGCCTACAAATTGTACTGCTAGAACATTGTACCCTAGTGGTAATGGTAATAAAACTTCAAGATGATTTCTCACCCTGAAGATAAGAAACTGTGTACAATAAAGACTGGAAATTACGGTGTACATTAGCAGCTTTATCTATCATGTACAGATCTGAGATTCCAACATTTTAATCTGTTCCTCAAAATCTAGATTTACAGCAGCTGGTCAAGACCAATTAACAGAAACTACTAGGCAAGATAGTTCTGAAAGCACACTAGAAAACCCATAAAAAAAGATATTTTAAAATAAAATATAATCATATTCAGGTGGTCTTCACAAGATGTAAAGGAAAGACTAGCGGATGCTCCCAGTATAGTGACTGGAAGAGACAGAAATATTAAAAATTGGTTATAAACTGTGCCAAAAACTGAACTTGCATTAGGGAGAAATGTAAGGATAAGTAAGTTTGGTGCATGAAGTTTTAGATTTGTGAATGACGGTCCATATGTAAGTATTATTCATTACAGTAAATCTGTAGCATGTCCTGGCACTTTTAACTGTGGGATGACAGAAGTAGTTTGTCTAACAACTTGTACCTCCTGCCTGGCCTTTTATGTGGGGAAGACCAGTAGGAGGTTGAAGGACAGGCTGAAGAAACATGTTTATGACATTAGGAAGAAGAAAGCTACTAATGCTCTGAGTAGGCATGTAATTAACTGCCCCACATTTAATAAATTTATTTTTTTCATAACTGACATGCTAAGTAGAAATTAGAGAGGGGGTGATCTCGAAACGCTACTGGAATTTAAAGAACTTATTTAGCAGTTGAGATCGAATTCCTGCATAAAACCAAGTATACATGATTTCATTTCTATCACCAGTGTGCTGAAGCACAGGGCTAATATTTTATAATATTTTATAATTATTGTTATATATACCAGATGGCATAATAGTTAAGGTCTTCGCATCCCATGCACAAGGTACAAGGTTTGATCTTGGCCTTTGATCAATGCCTGTTTGGAGTTTGCATGTTCTCCCTGTGTCTCTGGGGTTTCTCCCATAACCAGAAAACATGCTGAGTTTTTCCATCTCAAATTCACCAACAAATGGAGATGTGGGCAGCAGCACAAACTCTACATGGTGCCCTATAGGGGGATGATTTGTACAGACCAACCGCATTGGGCATCTACTGTGGTGAGCAGTATCCTCAAGATAGGAGAACATGGATCACAGTCTGCATGCCATGGCAGGACTAGCCACTCAATGGTGTAAAAATATGGCTCTAGGTGATTTTGTCATTTTAACTAATGTTGCCAAAATGGGCACGGGTAGTTACTGGTGACAAGTGGGTTGAGGACTTGGCCTACTCTGACCTACGTCAGGGTCTCTTGTTAATGGTGTGAGGGGTATATGTGCCCCTATTGGCCAGTGTGTGCCCGCCATAAAGCCCAGCAGGCCTGGGTCAATAAGCTACTGGCCGGCTGGTGTTTAGTTGCCCATCCTGGGTTACCTAGGATAACTCTGTTCCAAAAGCTGGACGTAAAACCAACCAACCTGCCAAACATGAACTGAGAATTGCTACACTTAATGTAGGTTCACTGACAGGATGCAGCTTGGAAGTGAATGACATGATGATACAGAGTAGGCTGGACATCCTATGTATACAAGAGATGAGATAGAAGGGCAGTGCAGCAAAACCACTTGGCATGGGATCAAGACTCTATTACTCAGCAGGGGGACAAGCTAGAAATGGTGTAGGAATTGTGGTGAGAGAGAGGCTTCAGAAGGCAGTGAGGGATATTATCAGGACTAATGACAGACTCATGTCAATCAGACTCCAGTATAATGATAGGGCAGTATTCATAATCTCAGCCTATGCCCCACAGCAGGGTTGTGATAGTAAGGAAAAGGGTGCATTCAGACAGCAGTTGCAGGGCTTACTAGATTAAGCAGGACAACATGAATTGGTGTTGATAATGGGTGACTTGAATGCACATATCGGGACAGACAGAACAGGATATGAGGACTGCCTGGGTTCACACGGGTGGGGCAACAGGAATAAAGAAGAACCCATTCTAGACTTTCGTCTGCCAAATGGCTTGATAGTAGCCAACACATGGTTCAGAAAGAGAGACAGTCACAAGATCAAATACAAGAGTAGCCAACATGCAACTCAGGTAGACTTTTCCTAGTACGGAAAAGGCACTGGGGTAAAATCCATGATTGCAAAGTCATCCCCAGTGAAACAGTTGGCCCACAGCATAAACCACTTGTTGCAACAATCAGCTGTAAGCAGTGGTCAGAGAAGGTTCTAAGGTCAACAGAAAGCAGGCTGAAGACCTGGAAGTTGACTGGAGAGAAGGTCCAACAGTTCAATGAATTACTCATGGCTCTAGCACCCCAAGGAAAGGAGGAAATAGATGGAGTTGAACAAGAATGGAAGCACCTAAAAACAGCATGTGTTAGGACTATGGAAAAGATATGTGGCCGAGCCAGGTACAGAAATAAGGTACATAGGGAAAGCTGGTGGTGAAATGCAGAAGGTCAGGAAGTTATCAAAAGAAAAAGTGCAGGCAGAAATGGGAGATAGAAAAGACTGACCAAGCTAGAAAGGACTACTGGTTGGCTGACAAAGAAACTAAGAAGTTGCAATATCAAAGAATAGGGCATCGGAGGCACTCTACCAACTTCTGGAAAGTGACTCAGTAAAGAGCACAAAGAAACTATATCAGGTTACAAAGCAAAGACAGAAAGATAAAGAAGATAGTCATACACCCTTCATAAGAGATGCCAGCAAAAACCTGCTCACCAGTCCACAGGACATCAAAGGCAGATGGAATGTAGTATTTCCAGCAGCTTCTGAATGAAGAAAACCCCACAGAAGCTGAACTGCACCAGAAACAGGCTACAATGCAAGAAGAAGAGGAGTCCACCTTAGAAGAAGTAAGAACAGCACTAAGGAAAATGAAGTCAGGGAAAGCAGCAGGCTCAGATGAGCTCACAGTAGATATGCTAAAGATGCTGGGTGAGATAGGGGAGAAATGGCTCCTGAGGGTACTAATAGCAGCATGGAAAGAAAGATGTATCCCAGATGACTGGAGAATAAGCATAATCATGCCAAAGGGGACATCCACAACTGTGGGCAATACAGAGGCATCAAGTTCCTATCATACTGCATGAAAATTCTAGAGAGAGTGATTGATAAAATGGATACACAGAGCAGTTGAATGTAAGATGGGAGATGAGCAGTTTGGATTCAGATCAGGATGCAGCACAACTGACCTGATGTTTGCAATGAGACAGATACTTGAGAAGAAGCTACAGATGAGGAGAGAGTCCAACAGGGCATTCCTAGACTTGGACAAAGCATATGATAAGGTCCCAAGAAAGCTGATCTGGGCAGTAATGCAATGCTTTGAAGTCACAGAAACATTGGTAGAATTTGTGTAGGCTATGTACAAGGACCCAATGATTCAAGCACTAACAGTATTCAACCTCACAGAGGGGTTCCCAGTGGGAGTGGGTGTACACCAGGATTCAGCTCTGAGCCCATGGCTGTTCATACTGGTGATGGACTATATTAACAAACAGGTCGGAGAGGACAGCTCAACAAAGTTGTTGTATGCAGACAATGTGGCATTACAGGCAGACTCTGAGTTGGAACTTCAGCAAAGGATAGGAGAATGGAATGCAAAACTGAAATCACATGGGATGAAATTAAGCACAGATAAGACGGTAGTAATGGCAGCAAACTGGGGAAATCAGACAAAGCTGAGAATAGAGATGGAAGGGAAGAGAATGGAACAGATAAACACCTTCAAGTATCTTGAAGGGGTGGTTGAGGAGAAGGGAAGTCTGAACGAAGAGTTCAAAGCTAGAATCAGAGGGGCTGCAGCCAACTGGCATAGAGTATCATGTGTAGTCTATAACAGAAGAATGCCAAAGAAGCTGAAAAGTAAGGTGTACAAGACAGTGGTGTGACCAGTACTACTGTATGGTACAGAAACCTGGGCAGTAAAGGCAGAACAGCTGAAGAAGCTAGAGGTGATGGAAATGAAGTGCCTGAGAAAGGTGGTAGGATGCACACTGGGACAGACAAAAAATGAGGATATATGAGCAGAAGCCAAAGTAGCTACAGTTGCAGTAAAGATCTAAAAGAACAGATTACGGTGGTTTGGGGACATGTGTAGAAAACCAGGAGACAATCTGGTGAGGAAGATTTGGGATAGACAGGGAGAAGGTAAGATGAAGTGAAGATATCTAGCAAAGAGGTGGATGGATTCTGTGAAAGATCTGTGACAGTCAGGCATGAGTGTTGAAGAAGGCAGGAGTGTGGCACTGAATCGAGAGAGCTGGCGACAGTTAACATGATACCCCGACCCCATGTAGAAAAATGGGAAAAAGGGGCTGATGATGATGTTATAGTTTTGTGTTGTAATAAAAATTTTACTAAAATTCAGTTGATAATTTTTTTAAAGGTTGAATTTAATAATGACTATGTGATTTTATATATATATATATATATATATATATATATATATATATATATGTGTATATTAGATATTGTAGATGTAAGACTTTGAATAAATAGTGAAATGTAATGGTTTTGACTGTGACTTTAAATGTGTTTAAATGCATTATAATGAGTTAATTGGATGATTGAAGGGTATGTCTAATCCAAGGGACTGATTTCTGGCAGTGTTTTCAACTCTGAGGAGATTCACCATAATATTTATAGGTGAAAGCTCTTAGTTTATTTAGCTTTTATTGAAATATATTGATTTTTGCACATCTGAGTGGTCTGGATTTGTTAATATATTATTTCTAGTACTTGTTTGTGAGTTTTATTGTTGTGTTGTGTTGTGCTGTACAGTAGTACTGTTATAAAGAAACTGATTTGGGTAAGCTAATATTTAGGGTTGTGGTTAAGGGAAGCATCAGAGTTACATTTAGTACACATGAATAAGTAGGTGTAGAAGGGCAAAGTCCACCAGCCCAACTTTACATGTGCATTCTAACCCTATCCTGAAATGTGCCACTCACTACCCCATACTCCAACCCTGCACAATATTTTATCAAAGCCCTTTTCGCTAGGAATCAATGTTCAGAGAAAATATGTTGTGTATTTTGGCAATTTTTAATGTTTTTTATAAGTTCTGACTTGTGTAAATCAATGTAATTTGTATCAATGCTTCTGCACTTCCATTTTTGGAACATTTATATATACATATATGTATATATATATATATATATATACATATATATATATATATATATATATATATATATACATATATATATATATATATATATATATATATATATATATACATATACATACACACACACACACACACACACACACACAGACACACACACACACACACACACACACACACACACACACACACACTTCAGCTCTTACTTCTCGTGGGTGGTCTCACACTTTCGTTTTGTTTTGGATATTGTTTTTGCCTGGGACACTTTGGAGAACGGTGATATTTTTATTCAGCTGTGGATGTACATATTGGTACACTTACTATCATCAAAACAACTGAACGTCGATACCAATAATGTCAAAAGATCAGATACATATGTCAACCAGGCACTATGCATGCACCTGGAAAACACACTATGCATGCAAATGAAATGTTAGAAAAGAGAAAAACATAATGTTTTACAGGATTAAGCCCCCTGCACTCCCATGACCCCATGCTAATTATATATACTAATGATGAGAGTGCATATTCCCCAAGGAAGCTGTACAGATTTTCACAGAATGTCCAGATTTTTGCCTCATATTCTTGGTCTGTTTTTCATAATATTGTGTTTTTTTTTGGCAAATTAGTGGCAAATCATTAAAGATTAATGTTAGAAAATAATGACAGACATTTGAGTTTCAGACTTCATACCCTTCAGAAAATTCATGCTAATGCAAAATGCAATGAACTTTCTAAGTGTGTAAGAGCAATGTTTAAAAATTGTCCCAATTGTTTGGGCCTTTGTCCCACTCTTATTTATGCCTTTTCCCAAATTACTTGCTCTAAGAGGTTGAGAGCTATGGTTCAAGTGGCATATTGTCCAACCCTGGAGATTGTCAGTCTCACATACCTGTCAACCATCTGCTTTGTCGACCAAAGTGTGTCAACAAAAGAGAGATGACATTTGATAGTTTTGCAACTGTTGCAGGACCTACACACTCACACACACACACACACACACACACACATATATATATATATATATATATATATATATATATATATATGTAGGTAGATATAGATATAGGTATACGTGTGTGAATGTGCAGCCCTTCCACTATCATGTTTATAAGTAATGTGATAAGGAAAAACATAACCTAGAATATGGTAGCTGCTGTTTCATCAACAGCTGTGGAAGAGTTATCAACTAGTAAGGAACACTTTTAGAGAGCAACAAACCTTAGAAATCGATATAGAACTTACATTAACAGGCCTTTGTGGGTAAAGTCCAATACAGGAAGTGAAAATGAATTGTCTAATGATACAATAAAGAGCAATATCAGCTTTGTGGTTATAATTTTCTTTATTATGACTTTTCAGCTGATATAAACTGATATACATAAGGACAGATAGATAGATAGATAGATAGATAGATAGATAGATAGAGATCTATAGCTGTATGTGTATGTATGTGTATATCTCTGTCTACCTATATATATATATATATATATATATATATATATATATATATATATATATATACATATGTATATATATATATATATATATATATATATATATATATATATATATATATATATGTATATAGAGAGAGAGAGAGAGAGATATCTACAAACATCCATTAAATCTTTCAGTAACATTTGGCCTAATGGCCTGTTCATTCATTGTTTATCACCTGTGAGTATCAGACAAGAAAACTCACACACTGGTAAAAATCATCTATCGTTTCGTACTTCTCAGTCCTCAAGAAAATATAAAACCCATAGTCTTTTCCTGTTTCTTTAATGAAAATATATATTTTTTACTTCATAATGTTATAAATTAATATTTTTTCATACAATTTTATTCAGAGCAAAATGTTGCCCATCTCTGCACATGCCATCCATATGTGGGATGCACTGGTATGTCCTGTGAAGCATGTTATGTTAAAAACATGTGTTTCTAACACTGTAATTATCGTGGCCATGACATGCCTTTAATAATGACTTTTATTATCAGAATTAAGAAATTCAGACTCTTTCTTTTATTTCTTAACTTCACAATGAGTGCAGACTCTGTTTCAATTTCTAATTTCCATTCCTGTTTGCAGTTTGAAGTAACACAGTCCATGAATACATCACGTCGGATTAAACTACTCACCTTTTAACATTTTTAAAGGAAAAATCTGCACCGCAATTGAAGATAAAAGCACTTCCTGACCTGTAAAACAATGGAAAGCAGCTGGACCTGAAATAAGGATAGTGTATCCCTTTCTTCTATAGCTTATGGCCGCAGACTGGTTTAGTGAGGATTACAGCTCAGCTTTGTAAATTGTATGGAAATACATGCAGTGCATTTGCATCTTTCCAATCATGTAATTAGCAGCTCTCTATTCACTGCAAGCAGTTGTATACAAATCAACCGGTGGTATCTTGCTTTCTAAGAAAATACCTATATTAACCAAATGCCCCATTATACTTGTAGTATGAAATCATTTTTCAAGTGTATCACAGACTATTTCAATTCCCTTTGGGAGATTATAAATAAAAGGAATTAGATCAAAACAGAAACTGATGAAATTAAAATGGTGTGGCACCACCATTTTATATTCTCACTAAAATTAAAACAGTTATGCTTCAAAGTAGAAAAGTACAATGAGACAGAAAATACTGTTTAAAAATTCTATTTTCATCAAATTTCCAAGAATCAGTTTAATAAATATTCTATTCTCTTCCATGAGTCCCTAATCCAAAACTGTATTAGATATTATCATATATACTGAAACATTTTGAAGAAGCCAAAAGAAATTAAAATTTCTTGTCTTGAATATAAAATTCAGCATACCTTCAAATGTGGAAAAAAACATTTATGTAAGAATATTTTATTGTGTGAGTGAAGTATTTTATCAGTGTTAATAAGCTTGGGACATGCTGAAACTTCTGGATTAGATAGCATACTGAATGTGCATTACCTATTAAACTGAAACTTTTCCTGCTAGGAGCATTCATGAATTAATTTAATAATCACCTGTTTCAGTCATGTTCATCCATTTCAAAGTAAAGGGCCTACAATGAATTCTATAACTGTTTATGTTTTCACCACTTTACAAAGTAAAATATTAAACTTTTATGTACTATATTAATTTCATATTAATCAAACCACTATGCACATCACTTATCAGATCCTAAAGCATTCATTACCCTGCAAGTCACTCACTCCATGAAATATTAGATATCCATGTGAACAACTGCTAGATACTGCATCCTAAAACTACTGTGCATTTTATCATGAAATGTGCTGTCATAGCTATGTTGCCTCACAGTTGCTGAGTCTTAGGACCAATACTGGTCTTTGGCTTGAGGTTGCTGTGGATCTTATATACCTAACACAATTCGTTCGAGTCCTCAAGGGATTCCTCAGCATAATCCATTTTCCTTATGCCTTCCTGAGACATGACACCTAGGCTGACCAGTGAATACATTTGGCTAAACTGTCCATGTATGTACCCTTTGGTTTGTATTCAATCATCACACTTCTAATTTAAATATTTAATAAATATGTGATATGTGGAGGTCCTGTTATTCAATAAAGTTTGTCACATGTGATTCCATGAGTCTGTTAAATATGTTTTATATTAAAGTAACCTTCAGAGTCAGTACCAAACGCAGATCAATTCTGCTTCAGTCATTTTCAGCTTCCATTTATTGTCAAAATGTTAAGCACCATTACTTACATTTATTTTCTATGCTAAACTATTGTTTAATTATTAAATGATGGAAGTATTACTAATTCTTTCTTCTGATACTGTGTTTTCCATAAAGGCATGTTTTGCCCTTCAAACTGACAGCCAAGTCAAATTTCACATGAAAGCACGCAAGCATTTCCTTTGTCTATGTGAGAATAGTTTCCCTTTTTATAAACGCAGATATTATCTTTTCTACTACAACAGAAGTAAGTGAAATGTGAGACCCTGATACTTTGTGGGTTGCTGTGTGTCACAAAAATACAAAATCCATTATCAAGTAATTAATTTCGACCTACAAATAGCTGATATATTTAGTTGCATTCTAATGTAAGAACTTTTTGTAACAGTCCATGAAGATATGTAAAAGGAATGCTTTTGAAGCTTGATGTCTATTCTACCTCTCAACTGTCCAGATATTTGCCTCATATTTTTGGTCCGTTTTTCATAAAATTGTGCTTTTCTGAAAAATTAGTAGCAAATCATTAAATACTGAAGTTAGAAAATAATGACAGGCATTTAAGTTTCAGAATTCATCCTCTTCAGAAAATTCATACTAATGCAAAATCTGTTATTCTATCAACTTTCTAAGTCTGTAATTTAAAATGTATCCATATTTTTGGGCCTTTGTCCCACTTTTATTTATGGTATTATCCAAATTTCTTGATCTAAAAGGTGTAGAGGTATGTATAATAAGTAGACTCATTTAATGTCATTACAGTAACTTTACTGTGAACAATATTTATTGTGAAAAATCAAAGGAGAAGTCTTAGGCTCACAGAATCAATCTCAAAGCTATTTAAATCTGTCTTATAATAAACTGGAACTTGAATTTTAACCAGTTAATTCATTAAGAGCACAATGCTAAGGATTTTTCATATTTAGAGTAGCAATCCTAATGGTACTTACTTTTTCATATCAATCATGTGATGGGTTTATTTTGCTTGGATTTAATGTCAATAAAGTACAGTTGTGTAACCTGAACTTACCATGTAGATGTTCGAATGATCACTGCTGCAGTAACCTTAGCTATATGGGTTATATCCTGCTAAGGTATAATAGCTAGCCAGTTTCCAAAGCTTCTGGACAACTTCCATGCGCCCAAACTGTTAAATAGCTCGAGATGAGATGAGATAAATAAAAGACAAATTTGGAAGTGAAGCCCTTCAGAGCTTTCCTGCCAGCAGACTAAGAGAGTGAGAGGGAGAGGTAGGCTGAGCCCTAACAAGACATGCTAGGAATAACAAAAAAATAAATGCCCACACCTTGGCCAAAAAAAAAAAGAGAAAAACATGGGGGGGGGGGGCTGGAGGGAGGGAGCGGCTACTAAAGCAATGATCAATCGAACACCTACTATTATGTTAAATTCATCTTACACAGCTGTACCATGTTCTTCATTGTGATCACTGCTACATAGCCTTAGCTAAATGAGTAGATTAACATAGTTATCTACAGTATATTTAGGAGGAGGAAGGAGAAGGGTCCAGGACCCCTTGGAGACTGGTACTAGCAAAACTTGATCTAGACTTAGAGACAGAATCAGGCTTATAGTGCTTTGTAAATGTATGTACAGAGGACCAAGCAGTAACTTCTAGAATGCTTTTAGAATACAGCCCTTTCCAAAAAGCAATAGATGATGTCAAGGCCCTGGTATTGCGGGCCTTGACCCTGCCCGGAATAGATGTGTCATAGTGAGTATAGCAAAAGGTGATAGCATTAAGCAATTTAGAAATATTTTGACACAGGTTGACCCTTCTTCTTACCTTCACAAAAAATGGAATAACTGATCAGAAGACCTGAAAGATTTACTTCTGTCAAGATACTACCTGAGCTGTCTGTGAACATCCAAGATATGGAGTTTCCTTTTTCCCTCATTTTTAGGCTCATGAAAGATAATGAGTAGATGGATAGTTTGGCTTAAAGTAAAGTTGCATACCACTTTAGGCTTAGAAGAATTAGTTCTCAAAGAAACCCTGTCCTTATGGAAAATGAGAGAGGGGTGACTCACCATAAGAACTTGCAACTCAGATAACCCTCTTACCCAGGTCATAGCAATTAATAAAACTATTTTCCATGTTAAGAACCTCACGTCAGTCAAATTAGGTGGTTCAAATAGAGCACGTGTAAGTTTCTACAAGTAAGACAACCCCTTTCAAGAACATTTTGACATGAGATTGCATTGAAACAGGAATAACCATGGGCAGACATGCTGACATGGATGATAAATGAACCTTGATAGAATAAAAAAGGTCATAGGATAGTAACTCAGACAAATATTGTAAAACCAGAAAATATATAGCTCTGAATGGGGTGCCAGTTATGTTGTTGGCACTAACTAGAAAACCTTTTACAATTGCTAAAATATGACTTTTAGTATCAGTCTTTATTGTCTCTACTGCACCTTCTCAGAAAACAGGTTCCTAGGACGAATTAAGATCCTATTAGTCAGGCATTCAATATTACTGATGTCAGGGTGTGTCATATACCCTGTTTTTGTGTGAGTAGATCCATTTCCAAAAGAAGAGAGAACCAAGGATGCCTGAGCTATAAAGGAGTCACCACAATGATCTTGGGGCATTTCTTATGAATCTTCAGAAATACCCTAGATATTAGTGAAAACGGTAAAAAAAAATGCAGGAACATTCCTGTCCAAAGAAAAGAAAAGGCATCTGTCTTCCAGGTCTTCTTGCATAGAGTTCTGGAACAAAATTGTGCCAGTTCATTGTTCAGAGAGGAGACAGAGCTCTACAAAGAGGGGGCGACCTAACCCCCCATTGATTGTCCATGTACCAACATGACTGTGGTATTGTTTGTAACCACTTGATGAGGGATCAGGGACCTAAGATCATTCACACAGATAAGTGCCTTCATCAGGGCAAGCATCTCCTTGATACTTTTCAGCTAGCATCTGCCCTAGTGTCACACATATCCTGTACTTTTATCCATCCTGAAATTGCTTCCCAAGCAAAGTCTGGCGGGTCTGTGGTGACCGACTGCTTTGGAGCATGGGAGGAGAAGGCAAGACCTGGATTTAAGGATATTTATCCCTTAACCAAAAAAAGTAGGATCTAGGTGCTGATGCTGGGACCTAACAGATTTTAGATGCCACTGTATCATCCTCATGTCCAGTCTTTTCAGGGGTATCATGATAATCATAGATGCCATGAGACCCCAAATCCTTAGATATCTCCTCACAGTGTCCCAAGACTGAGTGGAAATACATAAAAATAGATCTAAATAAAGATGCATTTCTTTTCTGTGGAAGAAAAGCTGTTTGAACTGTGGTGTCTAGTTGACATCCCAGGAACACAATCCTGTGTAAAGGAGTAAAGAAAGACTTTTGAATCTACTCTTGGAATCCCAGCTTGTGCAAGTGATCTCTCAACCAAGAGAGGGATTCATGACATTTTATAAAAAGATTCTGCAGAGATAAGCAAGTCATATACATATAGAAAATGTATATACCCTGTGTCCTGTAGTGAGCTATACTTGGAGCTAGACACTTTGTGAATACTCTTTATGTAGTGGATAATCCAAAGGACAAGGCAGAGAACTGATAATGTGATCCAGACACAGAAATATTTACTAAATCACCAATGTCTGGATGAATAGTGGTGAGATGATAAGCATATTTTAGATCTAGGTTTAACAGGAAACTTGAAAGAGGAAGTAGTCGTAACAGGTTATAAAACAACATCATTTTCACTGTGGGCAATATCACAAAAAGATTTAAGAAAGAATGATCCAGAACTGGTCTCCAAGCATTTTCTTTCTTTATTTCTTTGCCTCTAGAAAAGTCCTTGAATAAAACTCCTTTTCTACCTGAGAAGGAGGAACTGGTTGTATCATTCCTTTAGACAGCATGTGATGAAGGACAGGTGGAAACAAAAGAGTCTGATCTTCAGGATGAGGAATTACTCCCTGAAAAGGAGGAATTTCTTCCCACTGTCATATCTAACACTGCAGAATGATTTTCAGAGCCCATTTGTCTGAAATAGTCTGTTGCCAAAGAGAAAAATGGACATTCAGACTTTCTATAAGAGAAAAAGGGCTGCCAGGGTGAGAGGGTTTCACAAGGTCTCTTGAACTGTAATTCAGACTTGTTAGACCTTCCTTGCTTTTGGAAGGTATGAGAATTTTTTTGAAACCCCCTCGCCACTTGTTCTTAAATGTCTGTTTACCTGAATTCTGTTGAGACTGTTGTTTCTGTTTTTTTTCAAAATTGGATGAGGAGAAAAACAATCCTTGGACAATTTAAAAATGGAGGGCTGAAAAATCTTAGAGATTCCCTAGATCATTTTGTCTCTTTTATCACACTTTTGATCACCTCTGTACCAGAGCTGTCAAACACTAAATCTCTGTCTAAGGAAGAATTTAAAATCTCATTTTTACATCATCTGGGAGGTTCTGAGAATGTAGCCAAGCAAACCTCCTTAAAACAGTACCAGTGGCCTGGAAGCACTATCAACAGTGTTTTATACACACACACACACACACACACACACACACACACACACACACACACACACACACACACACACACACACACACACACACACACATGCTGCAAACATTGAGTAGTGATCTGAGCAATACAAAAAAAAAACTAAGTTATTTAAAGCATTTTTTTTTCTTCACAAGAGGAAACTGTAGATAAAACATTCCTCATAGTTTAACAATATGTCAGAACAAACTTTGACATTTGAGTCTGACAGTTTAAAATTCTGAAAATCAAAGTTGCAGAAATATATACGTTTGCCTCACACCTATCAATAATTTTCCAATCCTTATTAGAAAGAGTATGAATGGAATTAACTTAGTACTTAGCAGCAGGGAAGTCAACTAAGGCTACAGCTGCTGGGTCTGATTTGGGAATAATATATAAAAATTTATAAGACTGAGGAACTTCATATATTCTATTTGCCCTTTTAGGGACAGCTGGCTGACTATCAGGAAAACTGTAGGCATTAATGCACACATTATCTAAAGCAGACAGGACAGGAGGAATGGGTGAAGGGTCTGGAATAGTATTTTCTGAGGGACTGAGAAATCTCAGTGTTCTCTCACTGAAAACAATGGGACATTCTAGCACTAATCTGAGAGAAAGAGAAATTGCAGCAGGTAGAATCAGAAACTAAGCTCTCCTCTGAGTCTGAATCTGAAATCTGAGGACAAAACTCTGAATCCATCCCTACAACTGCCTGTTGAGAATCTCTTCAGGAAAAAAGGCATTTCTCTTTCTTTTAAATAAACTATTATACAAGAAGGATGAACAACATGAATTGAACTCTGAGCCAGTCCCAGTAAACTATTCCTATCGAAAGAACTTTGAGGAGACATAGATATTTGTTTTTTTTTCTGTATTTTTTTTGACAGGAGAATAGTAGAAGCTGTTGCTTCCCCAAGAATGGGCACAGCGGGAAAACCTTCCCTGTTCCCTCTCCCAGAACTAAACAAGAGTGACTTTCCCTTCCCCATTGAGATGACTACCACAGCCGCAAAGGACATGGCTGCCCCCTGTTCATGGTGGTTGTAGAAGCTTCACCAGAATGATTTGAGGTAAACGATAAGTGGACTGAATTACAACAAATGCCCACAGCACTGTTCCCACCTGCAGCTGATACAAACTGCTAGCCTGCTGGGGTAGCAAACGCTGTTTGCTTAACTTTTTCCTTTTTGTGGCTGGAAGAGAGACTGACCATGGGATGAGCAGTCTGTTCTATGCTCAAGCTGAAAATGATACCGCTTTCACAGGAAAGAAAAGAAGCAAATGCGAATAAAACTCTCAGTCCATAAAACTTACTTTTCTTGACAGATAAAACACAATAGAAAAGTATTTTCAAACACTTTGCTAGCCTCACAATGGAAAATTAAACACAATTTCTCCACTGAAAATATGTTATCAGTTAGTTTACATTACTTTAAAACTGACAGAAAAAACAAGTGTTTTGTTTAAAAGTACTTTACAGTCTCTAGACAGCCCAGTAAAACACAGCACTCTTAGATTTAAAATAACTTTCTTAAAAAGGAAAGTAATAAAACATCAGTAAATAAAAGAAAATGGAAACTTTTTTTTCCCCAAAGGGAACTTTATCTGCCCAGCAAAGGAAAGCTCAAGCTGACCATCGACTCTTGAATGCCTCAGAGAAGCGTACTGTTTGGCAGCAGTAACGCTCTGAAGGGCTTAATCCAAACTTGTCATTTAATCAGCTCATCTGAAGCTGCTTTACAGTTTGGGCACATGAAGGATGCCCTGAAGTTTTGGAAGCTGGATGGTTGTTGTATTCGTGCATGATATAAACCATATAGCTAAGGCTACTGCGGCAGTAATCAATATGAAGAACACTGATTGTGTTAGTTTTATTAATGCTCAGATGAGTTTTCTAAGGAGATTTCTGTATTTGCAGTGTGGGGTCAAGGTAAGAAATTACCATCATATTTACATTGAGGTAGTTAATGTGTCACATTCACTGTGCAAATGAGGAATATGATTGGTTTTGTGATACAGGAAACAGACTTGAAGACATTCAGGGTAATTATTGGCTCGGGGGTTATATTTGTTTACCCATGCCTTCATAATACAGTAAGTAGTAAATCTTTTCTAAAATTTTCTCTTTTCACCTGCTCCAAGTTTTGTTTTTTTTTTTTTTGTTTTTTTTTGGGGGGGGTGGTGTTTGTTTCTCTGCACAATGTTTAGTGCCATTACCATTTTGAACAACAAACAATATCCATTTACTTTGTATTTCAGTTTTGTTAGTATAGTTGCTTTTGTGTATATACATATGCAAATGGACAGCTCCTAATTCCTGCATTTCCTGAAGAGAAAACTTGGATGAGTGAGGAAACCGAATATAAACAGTATTCCTTATTACATAAATCTACCTTCAGATAATCAGGACAAGAGAACAAAATAAACGCCACATGATTTCTGGGCATTAGTCAAAACAGAAACAGCATATAAACAAGTACTGGTACTGAAACGTCATAAACAAAGGAAAATAAAACAAGGGAAGAAGCAGAGTAAGACAGAGATTTAATGAAAGGAAGAAATGATTAGCCTTTACTGATATTAATCTGTAGTATTTCAAATTATGTTAGTGTTATGTAAACACTCAAGCAAATACAAATGCAAGAGAAAGGGAAATAAAGTCAGAAAAGCAGTTATGAACTGAGAACTGTGGACAACAGAACACTAAATTGATCTCTGAAATACTACAGTGTAACAGATGGAATACATTTATTTGCTTAAGTTGAGACTATATTAGGCTACCTCTTGTATAATGAAGCAAAAAATAGCATTTGGACATTTTTAAGTATTCTATTGCAAACTAAAGGATTTGACAGATACCAAGACCTGTCCATGTTGGATAAAGTAACGTATTTCCAATACTTTCCAGTCTGCACATCATCTGAAATGTCACTGACCTGAGGAATATTACAATAGTCTTCTAAGGAGCACAACTGGAAGACTTGAGCTAGAAGAGAAATACAAACTAATACAGCCTGTTTAAGAGATTCCTTTTTTACACTATTAGATGAAAGAATTAAAATGAAGTAACAGAATTAGGCTAATATTAGGATTATAGGCAGTTACTAGGCTAATGGCCCCAGGGCCCTTACAAGCCTAGTCAATTTCAACCAGTGTTCGGTGTCTGGTTCAAGCAAACATTAAAAGCAGCCCCTACTGCCCCCTGCGCAGGAGGGACACAGGTGATTCAAACACAAATTTGATCTAAAAAAAAGTAAAAAGTACCATAAAGCAACACATTTGGACAAGTCTCTCCACTACTGAAAAACCCTACAAAAAAAGCTATTAAATTTATAATGGCATTAAGAGGCATTGGCAAGTGTGTGTGTGTGTGTGTGTGTGTGTGTGTGTGTGTGTGTGTGTGTGTGTGTGTGTGTGTGTGTGTGTGTGTGTGTGCGTGTGTGTGTCTACATGCTGTCATCTGGTTTAAGTGAGCCCTTGGGATGATGATGAGGTCCCAAGGGAGGCTCATCTGTAGCAAGCTATGTCATTTTTATGTTTTTTTCTGTGCAGAATATCCATCCACAAACTTAATAAGATGAATTAATAAATGACTATTGTGGGATAAACAATATCACCCAATAGCATACCTTAAGGCCATTTAGTTGACAATCCAACACATATTTGATTGTACTGAAAAATGAAATGAGGTTGGAAGCACACAAGCTGTATTAAATTATCTGCAGTGACCATTTTGTTAGAATATAGAACTATGTATGTAGACACTTCCATACAAATATACAGATCTTCTCTGATTTTTGGGCCCTACCTAGGAGTACACATGTATCCCGCCAGTGCTGTTCAGTAAGCTCCATACCTAATATCCATTGAATGAAGGTTATTCTTCTCTGTCTTAATCCAAGTGCTTTGTATTACACAAATTGAAAAAAAAAAGGCAAAGACTTGTGCCCCCTGCTGGAAATACAACACAGATTGTATTTCTTCATGAAATTAGAGAAAGTACATGAAAAAAACACCACAAAATCTACCTGGACCTTCCAACAAAGTTTGATAGTTCCAACAGTACAAAATAAAAGCAGCTCCAATAAAATCAATTCCAAATGAAGCGCTTTTGTCCTGTATATTGAGGACTTCCTCAGAAAAGTACACATGGTGCTTAATTTGGAATTGTTTTTTATTGAAGCTGTTTTTATTTTGTACTATTGAAACTATTAAACTTCGTTGGAAGGTCCAGGGGGATTTTGTGGCTTTTTTCATGTATCCATTGGTTGTCACTGGTTCCCTATTGAATATAGTTTGAAATTAGAGAAGATGAGAAAAAAGTCACATCAGGCAAAAAAAAATGTAAGCAGATGGCTATCTTAGTTAAATTACATGGAATAAATTAATGGTTGAGGGCAAAAATAACTTAAATGTACTACTTAAATTCATTTTACATAGTTATGAAAGCTGATCCAACCAATCCAATTACATCTATTTGCATTTGATTACAAGGACGAGATTAGTATGTACACAGTTTGTTATTAATATATCACCTAGTTTGTATTGTTATTAATGTTAAACTGACTAGCTATATAAGGTCAAACTTATATATGTAAATATTGTGCATAGTTGTGTGAAAAGGGGATGGGGTGAAAGTTGTTAAATGAAGAGGGTCAAACTGGTAAGAAAAGAAGTGAATAAGATATAGCAAGGTAACTCTTAGAATAAAGATATATTTTTTTGGTGGGGAAGTGGTACTTCATTATTTCAATAGTTATGCCACGTGTTACCGTTGCTGGTCCCCTGATTCAGTTAATTGTATCTGATGAGCATTCCATTCTCTAAATCTTCTGTAACTATATGGATCAGTTTAACAAAAGTGATTCCTAACACCTTTAATTTGACTGCAGATCCTATGTTTTCATTAATGTTGCTGAGAACATCTTTACTCTGTTAATCATGTTGAGAATTAAATACATTTACTTGTTAGCTTGGTTAGTGAACTGATCCACTGTGCATTCCTTTTTATTATGACTAGTACAACAATGCCAAGGAAAAATAGAACAAAAGCAAGGGCATTTTAGTTAAATTCACCTAGCACTATTTCAGGTGGTGTTAAGAAACTATAATTCCTGGACAAATATGCAGCCCCCACACAGACAACAATTGAATTACTTAGCAGAATAATAACCTGTGAAACAGTAACTTTAATCACTTAGCCCTCATGTCTACTTCTCGATTCAGTTTATCTTCATAGACCTCCCCTAACTCTGCTAATCTTTCTGGAGACTCTCAACTTCTTCATTGCTTTTCAGCATCCTGTGAAGTCTTCTTTTTGGAACCACTAACATTTTGAATTGTATTCTTACACCCCTAGTTTGCTAAATTTAGCTTATGGCCTGAATTAAGTACTGATACATTGAGTATGTTGATTTTGCTAATCACCTTTTTGGCTTCATAACCAGCTTGTGCCCCCCTGTATTTAATTGCATCGATGATTGTAGCCCTGCAGGAGTCCCTTGAAATGGCAGAGCTGGCACTTGCTCCCACGTTATCCATCGGATTTGGTAAATTACAAGTGTGAACCAGCACATGATGTCCTGTTAGCCAGAATCAGTTATGTAGTCAGTTGTTCATGAGTGTCAAATATACAGTTTCTCATTTTCCTCTGTATGAAATGTATAGTTTCTTCTTTTACTTAATTCATTTATTTATTGTGGACGTATTTTATTTCTTTGACATATGAAGTAGTTTTTGATGAGTGAAGTAATTTTAGCTGTTTTCTAATACATTAAAAATAAAGGTAATTAATATACAAGCACATTAAATTATATTTTGCCTACTGAGCAAACACTAGTTTTGGGTGGAATAATAAGATGCATTCGAGATTGTCAATTTATTTCTGGCTATAACTGATATTAAGGCATCTTTCTTCAGCTGTAACCATAGCTTAAAGATGCTGTCAATGCACTGTAAAGTAATGTGCCTTCATACAATGAGCATGTACCAGTTTGGAGAATACAATGCTATATACCAGCTTGTTAAACCTCGGTTTACATTTTCCAGGCAGGGCTATATGAATAGCTGTTGACTGTTATAGGATGGCCTGTCAGGACTAGGGGTTGAGGTTCATAACAGATACTGGTGTGAATGGGCGTACAGTGTTTTCTTGATGATTTGCACTTGAAAAATACAAATTATACAACATAAATGATTTGACATTCAAAAACCTGAGCAATGCAAGGTTGTTCTCCAGCACATGAAGAACGAGCATTACTCAAACAAGAAATTAAGGCTTCAAATCGTAAAGCATAAAAAGACGTTGCTTGAACTGTAGCTATGGCAGATAATAAAATAAGAACTACTCGTGTTACCGTTTTCTGTACTACAAATTAGAGAAAATAGTATATACGTACTGTGCACCATAAAACAACCTTTCACTCTCCTGTACAAGCCAATCCCTAAAGGAAGAAAATGTATAAGAAATGTTAAAAAATACTTATGTTATTTTAAGCATGTGCAATCTTCGCTTTGTAAATAGTCACATAAAGGTGCACTCCTACTTTTGTTAAAATAAAAACTAAGTGGCAACAAATGTACTACAACTGATGTACTGTGCAAGCATCATCACGACCACCGATCGGATGTACAAAAGCTAAGGCATCTTCAGACACTGCTGAGTATGACAGTATGCAGGAACCGACAAAGTTCCATAGTACAATGGTCTTATATTGAGAAAGTTTAAGCAATTATGCTTAAATAATGTCATTGTATAGTTGTAGTACAACATACTCATGTGACTATGCAGGTTTCCCCATGGCTGACTTTGTTTGGTTTCTCAGGTTTCATCCCTGTGATGAGACCGTGCCAGCCATGGGTAAATCTTGCCCTATTCATTTATAAACATGTTATACAGCAGGGTGGCAGATGGATCTTTTTGTTGTATGTGCCTGGGAAAACAGTATAAATGTTAGTCTGGATATGTACTAATGGGATGAGCCCTCACTTGCACAAGACCCTCCTATTGTAAGGAGATATGTGTATATTAAGTGAAGGGAGGGGGAAGAAGGTGATCTCCAGAATCTTGGGACAAAAGAAAAATAAATATATGGGGCAGCAGGAGACGGTTTGGACTTTGTGGATGGCACTGCGTGGGAGCAGATGTTACGACGGCTGTGTCACTTCAGTGTAATAACAACAGTCCTTAACAGGGGATCTGTAAGTAGAAAGCTTCCTAGGTGGCTAAAACACGATAGTTTCATCCTTGGTGGCAATCCAAAAGCCCCTTACCTTCTTTGTGACAGGGCTGCACGCAATCCCAGTGGGTAATAATTACGATTTTAATTAAAATAATATAAAACTCGCTTAAACCAATGTGTTGATTGAGCAGGGCATTGGACAGGTCACCATTTTGTTGTTTACAGTAGTATAACAAAGCATCTCTTGCATCTCTTGCACACTGTGAGAGGATTCCACTTCTGTGATACTATCACAGACAACCAACTAACAGCATACATAGGATGTTGCCTATGAATTAGTCATAAGTACCTTGTACATTAAAGGTATGCTGATGTGAGTATGAGTACAGAATCTCTTTCCATTTAATAAGTATAAGCAAAACGTGTTAACCAAAAACAGCAAATAAGATTATAAATCCAAACTCGAGCCACAGTCTGCGGGACACCAACACATTTAACCCAATGTGACAAACTGGGAGGCTTAGTTCATATTTTGCAGACTTTTAGGTAACTTTTATTAGCTTTAGTTTAATTGAGAGCTGTTGGTGGATGACCACATATAGTGACGTCCTTCATGTAAAGGACAGACATCATTTCACAGTCTCACAATCCACTTAGACATATGTTAAGTGACTTTGACATGAGCAGTACTGTGAAGGAAGACTATACTGTAGGCATTGAATTTCAGTCATAGTAATGTAATGGCACAATGCATGCAGTCACTGTTTTCTACATATCTCCTGCTTTTAGCAAAATAAATGTAATAATTTTATATGAACCCTGCTGTCGTCATGTACTTCTCCCCAAACCAAGGGATACCCACTTATTTAATGACACTGTCACTGAGTCAAGTAATAATTGCACAGATTATGTCAGCAAAAAGGGGAAGTACTAAGGATTTCATGATTAGGATCATATGACTCAGGTATGCATAGAAAACCTTCAAAAACAGTATTTACCTTTGTGTGTTTCTTTCATATTATCATAAGCATATGTTTTACATATTGGCATTGTTATACTGCTTTAACGTTACTCTATAGCTAGGTTTCAGTGGCTCTTTTTGTTTAGTTTATTTCAGTTAGTTATATTATGCTGCCCTTAACTCATTCAAGCCTATAGCACTTTCTTTTAAACATCCAGTTCACACCCATAGCACTTTATGGTGTTGAGAACTTTATTTCATCTGTCTTCTTTGACTAAGTGACTCATTGGCTAATAAGAGGGAGCGTTCGAAAGTGCAAATATTTATTACCAAAAAAGCAACATTGTTAATCTAGGATGCCTGCAGTAGAGAAATGAATCACTGTTTGTCACTTACTATTTATGTGTTCATAATTTCATAAGTGACAGTCCTACATGTTATTTAAGGGTGTGGTGTCATATGCTATTGTGGGAGACAGGAAAATCATTGTCAATGTCCATTTATATGACACTAGACGAGATATTTCTAGCTTTTTATTAGTAATTATGAAAATAATCAATATTCCATATGTACTGAATATTCCAAAAGCCAAGTGACTAACAAACTGTTGGATGACACCAAGTAAAACACTAGATGTTGAAAAATGTCTTTGATATCTGTTCTGTAAGTTGCACATCTTGAGAGAAATTCAGTGTTATTGATGTTGCTATTTATGTAAATATCTCAACAATCATGCATTCCTAGAGGAATTTCTTGTTGCCATATGAGAGCTTATGTTTGGTTAACAAAAATGTTTTACAATATATGCTTAGGTCAGTCAGTTTCCAAGAAATGATAATTTGTGAAAGTTTAGCAAAAAAACATACATTTGGATTTGTGTGAATTATAATATATTATATTATTTATGGAAAGACAATTAATACACTAATTGTTATCATTGTAAAGAATACTTCTTACTGATAACATTGCTATATGTATGGTTACAATACATTGTATTGCTCACAACATATTTATATTTGTTTATCTTATGGTTTTTAAGTTATTTTTTTCAGAAAATTGTCTGCTATGCAAGGCGTGTGTAAGCTGCCAGAAATATGACACTCCACACCACATAGGTGTTAATGAGTTAACATAACCCCTTCCTGTTTTAAAAGTGTGGTGAAGACGTTTCCATAGTTAAACTTTTAAAAATATCCTCTTTTTGTAAATAATTATTTGTGTGTATACTAGTATCTTTATGTCTTCATGCCACATTCCATCTTTGCTCATTGTGGAGCCTGTGACATAAATATTCCAGTTCATTCCATTTATGGTGTTACTGCTTCTTCCAGATTATGCATTTTCTGTCCCCTACCACCAAGTGTCACTTTTCTTGTGCTTCTGTGCATTTAATCTGGTTTTCAAACTTCTCCCAAAAGCTTGTGATTTTCACTTTTTCCTTGTTATTCTCATTTTATCACTCCTGTTGCAGGTCATATCATTGCAAACTTTCAATTCAGTTTCACTACAATGTCATTAACTGTTTCCAGTCACAGTAATAAGACCTCCATTTTTTTCAAGCTAAACGCACCATTATCTTTTCCTGTGAAAATCATTAACTCTTGCTAACAAAGTATGAGTTTATTCAAATTCTGTATACCTTGTGTACAACCTTTGGGATGACTTTGCCTCAAATGCCTTTTTAAATTTGTAGGGTCAAACATAAAAGTCATATGAGAAACACAGTTGTTCACTGATCGAAATATAATGATTCACAAGTATCAGGAGTTAAATTAATTGTTTTATAAGTTCTATTAACTGTTTAGGCTCTGAGATACAGGCAGATGAATTTTAACAAATAAGAGATAATAAATACAGACTTGTGAGGTAAAAGGGTCTGCTACAAAGATGATGGAAAGGGATGTTGTTATTAATAAACCAGTGAGAATAGAATCAGACTTTGCAGTGTATACCAGAACAATTGAGAATGTTTTATTTAACAACTGAAAGATTTCAAACAGTTATGCTCTGCTCCCCATACCCCCTAACTAAATATACCAACTCTGAGATCATACTACAGTGGCCAAGTGGTTCCTTTTCTGGGGTTTCCACTTTGTAGTTCTGGGGGTTCAATATAATGAGATTCGAAGAAGTGGATTCGATGATCTGGAATTTGCTAAAAGTAAGTGTTCGATAATTTGAAGTAGACCTATATATATATATATATATATATATATATATATATATTTATTTATTTATTTATTTATTTAGCAGAAGGGATGATAACAAAGATTTTTGGAAGCTAGGAGAGATACCCAGGTGAAGAATATAATATCTCAGAGAAGAAAGACAGTTACTTCACTAATGATGATGGCTGTGACAATGTTTGGATTCATATCTCTCTTTTTACATGGGTAAGAGTGGGAGAATGGTAAGGCAAATAATGTGCCTAAATGCAGTGAAAAATAAAAGATTATAATGACTGATTTAGGCATTCATTGCAATAAGGGAATTAAACATTTTTCTTGTTTTTTTTTTTTTTTTCTTTCGAGAAAAAGTCTGTTTATGGTCTGAGTGGGAGACATTAACTGATTTTTGATGGGTTTGAATAGCACTGGAAGATATAAAGTTTGAATTCTATCACCTTCATGGTATAAATGATAGTATCAGTTTGGAATCAAAGTTAGGGGTAAAAAAGTTATGATGATGGAATTATCATTATAGCCCATGAACATTTCAGAGGTCATTTTGTAACCTCATTTCATTACTGGCTATGTTTATCATGTGTGTCGATTTAAATGATATATATAGTTTTAATGATAATTGTTGTCTGATGAAGTTCAGTGCTAAGTTATTAAAGGATGAGAATGCTTGCAATTTTAAAGGAGTGTTTATTGGCTTTATGTGTTTGCCATCTGCAGGGTGTGTACTTAATGATACATGAACACACATGCATACTAATTTTATACATACACACACATATACATACATATATATAAATATATATATATATATATATATATATATATATATATATATGTGTGTGTGTGTGTGTGTGGGGTGTATATTACAAAAATGTGGATAACTCCCACCATATCACCCAGTGGTAGCAGGAAGAGGTTTAGTCACTGAGCCTTTAATCATTTATATGGAATTTAAGATTAAAGAGCTTGGTAGAAGTGCTCCCTCATTCATTCTGAAATCATTCAATTTATTGCAAAAATGAAAGAAATAAAGCTAGAACCAGAAACAATGCTAGTCATGATTGATGTAGAAGCCCTATACACTGTTCTTCCCCATAAAGCTCTGTTAGATATCTTGAATTCTTTATGCATCTGCCCAAAGTCTGTATCAACACTTTTGATTATATTTTATTTTACTGTTTGCTGTGAACCTACCTAACTGCAAGAAAGTAATAAGACAATGGACAGGACATAATTAACACAGTACTAGCCCAACTTAATATGATTTTTTCAATCATTTTAGTCATTTTCCCTAAGCTAGAAAATGGAAAGTCTCAGAATGATACCATGCAATGGCGTCAAATTGACATTTGTCTTTAAATTGTGTCACTTCAAGGTCTATGCAAGGCTATGCTACTCGGAATTGGTGAAGTATTCTACAACAGTACACAATGACAGTTTAATATTACCATCAGAGACTTGGAGGAAGGGAGCTCAAGACAGTTAATATCTGTAACTAAAAGAATCAGTCAGTGTGTATGAAACTACACCACTATTTTTCAGTAACACTGGATGGGAAATAAATGTTGCCATCTTCATATCTCACAAATAAAAAGAAATGTGACAGATGAAGACTGTTGGATATGTTTTTCAGTGATCTGTGGGAGTGGGGGTGCCCTGTACCCTTTCTTTGTGACAGAATTTGTTCGTCGGCTGACTGTTCCTCCCCACCATACTGCTTAAGAGGTCTTGATTTTTCTTGGAGGGTTCAGTAATGACATTCATACAAAACTGCTGACTTATCTTTCCCTGTAAATAAACTAAAAGATTTTAAAGTCTATTTTATTCTGACATGGTTGTATATTTCAGTGCAGTTCAATTAATCTTCTGAGTTCCTGGAAGAGGCATTACTCCATTTGTATTCCATCAGAGCCCCCAGTGTGATATGATATTGTCCTTCCCTGTTTGTTCACTTTCATTCCTTCATTCATTCATTCGTTCATTCATTCATTTAATGTTTACTTAGCATTTAACTGGAGTAGAGTCCCAAGCCAGGTACCATTTCAGATTCAGCCTGGTAGAACTCTGAATGCATGGTAAACAATTAAAGTATGTTATACAGAAATAAAATGGTCACTAAGTAATAAGTTACATACAGCTCTCCTTTGCAAAATGTGTTTGTCATTTATGAGGTTAGTATGCAAATAGTATAAAGTTGATAATATTTTGGATATATGCCGACTGTACAAAATCAAGAAATGCAAGAAATAGGTAGGAGATAAGAAATAAAGAGAGGATAGAAGGTAGAAGCAGAGATAACATTTCCATTTGTTATAGTAATGCATTTGATTGGGCAGCTACAGTGGTACAGCGGTTAGCGTTGTTGCCTTACAGCAAGATGTTCTCCGGTTCGATCCTTGGCTGGGATGCCTTCTGTGTGGAGTCTGCATGTCCTCCCTGTGGTTGCGTGGGTTTCCTCTGGGTGCTCCAGTTTCCTCCCACATCCCAAAGACTGGACACACACAGTAGGTGGACTGGACACTCTAAATTGGCCCTAGGTGTGAGTGGGTGCATGTGTGTGTGCTTTCTGTGGAAGGTTGGACACTGGTCTGGCAACTCGACACCGTAAAACTCTACTGCCAATCATGAGCAGACTGGTGATCTGCTGCTGTGACCTCTAACCGGGAAAAGCCAAAAGAAGAAGTAAATAGTAATGCATTTGATTCCTGTGCTTCATTCCAGTCATTATCAATGGATTATCAATCATTAGAAAATTTGGGGTTAATAGAAAATATTATAAGTAGTCCTCATCTAACATCAACAACTGACTTAAACAGTTTTGTGATTTTCCATCAGAAGACTAGCAGACATTTTTTTGACCAGAACACCTGCCCAAAATAGTCTAATTTGTAAAAAAAATGTTGACAAGAAGCTTCAAATGCAATACTTGAAGGATTTTAAGGCCTACTAAAGTAATTTCAGCACCACTTAATATGGACTATATTGTATAACATCATATATATTAAGCTATGATGGCGATTGTGTAGTTGTTAATTACCTTGGTTACCTAATCAATATTCCAGAGTAAATGGAGAGAATGTTGCCTTCGAAAAAAATAAATGGTTTGCTGAATTCTCTGAAACTGTAATTGAGTCAAAAGTACCCACAAATAAAGTCTTCAGTAATGCAAAACGTCAGTATTGTTCCTTGCATTTTGCATGCTGATAAGCTTGTTTTTCTGGTTATTTAATTCTCCATTTAAAAAGTACAACTGTATATTGGTGTCCAGTCTATGGCTAATGGATCATATAAGAGGTGTTGTATGATTCTGGTTGATTTAAGTGTAAATGTGATTAGTTCAGATGGATTTTTTTAAATGTCCTTATATTTGCTTGGCTGCGGTTGTTCTTCCTCAGTAGCACATCACTTCATTTGAGTCTCCTACCTAGCCTGAGGTTACACCACTTGGATGCTGGCAAACCCATTCCTTTTGTAGTCTTATGTTTGCAGTGTGCCAGAAAGTGAAGTCATACTTTGTCCTTTGTGTCAGTCTCCTAATGTGGAACTTTGTGGGATAATAGAATGAAAACAGAAAGCTACCTAAACCACTCAAGAGTTAAGTTACTCTTCTCAGGTAGCCATACTGTAAGCTGTGGGGTGATGTCATCCTTGAAACTGTGGCATATACTGAGGAATTACTATTGGGATGTACCACACAAGGCCCTAGAGCAGTGACACCTCAAAGCCCACACAAAGATACTAACCTGTCCCCCACCCTTCTCCCCGACTACGCAACAATCACAAAAGCAGCCATCCTTCTGCCACACATGCAAAACTCCCCAGGAGAGGTATTCAAGTCTTTGCTGTCTGTACCTTCCAGATCTAAAACTGCTAATTGGGCTTTAATTGCCTTAACTATAATCAGGGCTTTATCTGTCTACCCCACTAGTGAGGTATTAGGTGTAGGTTTATTCCACTGAATCATGTAAGACAGAAAAACTGGAGAGTGGTCAATAAGAGAAGGCGGCAGAATGGATACTATGGACATAAAGTGTGTATGTAAGTTATGACAAGGTATAGTAATGAGTGTCTGTTAGATATTATGTTGGATCAAGTTGGCTGTTGCTGGATTTGATTTGTATAACGTTGTTTTCCAATAACATTGGATTAATATCTATTCTGATTCTGTATTTTATTTTGCACATATGATCAGGGTGTCACATCAGCAGCTGCAATCATCTAGAGCTAATGTTCACACCACTGGGTGACTACAAATAAATAAAAAACAATAAAACTAGAAGACACCAGTTAAGTGTAAATCAGTAGACTGACTCTTAATAAGGACGTCAGGTCAATGAGATTAGCCCAAAGATGCACTTAAAAGTAACAAGGTGCCCACATACTGGTATTAGATACAAACACCTACATTTAAAAAACAAAAATGTTACCAAAAAATATACATGTATACATATGGATAGATAACCATCTGCATACAGAAATAGTATTATTGGTAAAATGAGCCCCATCCTATATATCTGAACAAAAAGTGATTAAAATACCTAAAACATTACAATAAAATAATAAATACTAGCATAATCTTCACTCCATTGCTAAAATAACATAAAACGTTTATTAGGATTTTGACATTTAAAAAGGTGTTTAAAATTATTGACCCTACAGGATTCTTAATAATCCCCATAAACTTCCAAAATATTTGTTCATTAAAAAGAACAGTTTAATCTATCTGCACATGCTGAAGTAAATAAAATGGGAAAATGGAAAATTTAATGGGTAATGTCATGGAAAGCATGAAATAACATACTCTCTAAAATTAGGCATTTCAGTTTCATGACTTGTGGCCTCAACACTCATCCGTCAGCCTCTGTACTTTTTATGCATCACATTCTCATCTGTGACAGATATTACCCTGAGGTTTCATAGGCAGTGTGGTATTCCAGTGGCAAGGCTTCAATTAGCTTACTAGGTTTCTTGTCTAATAGTGACCTATGAGCATTTCATATATATGCATACATATAAAACACATATACTGTAGATTATAAATACTGCTAACATGGCTTACATGTGCTTACTGCATGCACTTCTTTTTCATGTTTGATATCAACAATTTCATAAATGCTCTCAAGGGAACCTTCCCTTTCAAACATTTACTTTAATTAGCTCCCAGTATGCATATGCTGTCTGGCCTCATTCTTTTAAAAATAAATGATCTAAAGCCTTTTCTTGTAGTGTTAAATATTCCGCATAGTCCCATGTTAGGCAGCTATGGCATCGTCGATGTCATGTTAATTTAAAGTTGCATTAGTAATTGATTGATGTACTGCAGAAGCAGCACATATTATAAGAAGATACATGTGAAATGAGCAAAATATAAGGAATAAGGATTATTACTGAAATATTCTGTCACTTTGAAAATATTCTGAAGCCACTACTAAAGTAATGCCAGAAAAAAATGCCTGACAGCTTGTTATAAGAAAAAATATTCACAATGTATGTAAATGAGTCATACCTATCATGCCCCTCCTCTTGGAAAAGTGGGACTGTAACCGAGTCCAGTTCTTTTTACTTCCAATTCTAAAACATGCCTTTGGTAAAAAGTTATCCTCCCTTCACTGCTCCCTATGGCCCTGAAATTAGTTTTTCCTGTCAGATCAGAGACTCAGAATAGTCACGATAGTGCAGGATAAGCTATATTTTTTATTATACTCAACTTTTATTCTGCAACAACAAATCTTATAATATCTGTGCAAACCTCACGCATGGTACACAATGCATTTTTCCCTGGAGGGTGGGCCCAGTCTATCAGTTTTGGATTTAGCTAAATAATAGTGCATGTAACAGTACCATGCTTCTGTTTATTGTTAGAAGATCATTGCAGAGGGCACCAGCTGATATCTGGCAGTACTATAATATTTTCAAATCATTTCTCTAACTCTGTCTATCTTACTTATGACTACTAGCTTGGAGTTTTAGATTGCTGGCCAGTGCTTCAAGATCTGCCTCAGCAGTGTTGACTTTCCTCTGCAAAACTCTTGAAGTGGCACTTCAGGTTCTTAAAGTCCATGCGGGTCATTAGCCTTTCAAATCTAATTATCTAATACTAAGCATCTTTCTTCCATTTCTATGGCTCCACCTCCTACCCTTCATAACTACCCTTCCTCAAGTTCCCCTATAAGTGTCAACTTATCCCACCAAAGTCGGTCACCCTACATCTTGTCTTCCCTGTCTTTACAAAATTCTCTTACTTTAATCTCAAACTATTCATTAAATCTTTCTATCTTCATGTCAAGTTATTGGAGCTTCTATGATCTGGCAATTGCCTTTTTGGCAAGTAAGAGCAAGGCCCAAGTCAAACGCTCCTTTTCTCATATACTAGTGGTATTAGCCTGCATGCCCATGAAAAACAGTTATTTAGTCAGGATAACTTAATTTCTTCAAATAAATTTCTAGAGCTCTTTTATATTCATTCAATAGACCATGGAACCATCCTAGCTGATCTTTCTG
The DNA here is from genome assembly GCF_019279795.1 of Protopterus annectens. Lineage (NCBI taxonomy): Eukaryota > Metazoa > Chordata > Ceratodontiformes > Protopteridae > Protopterus > Protopterus annectens. The sequence goes on along the minus strand of NC_056739.1, from coordinate 1,445,043,639 downwards.
GTGTATAAAAGAACTTATGTTGGCACGACCATCGGAAAATCATTTATTCTCTTGTTTTTATTGCTACCCTGGATGCCCACAGTGCTTTCTCCAAATAAGTTTCAGATATTTTCATACTGAGGCTTTCCCCCATCTGTTTGTTTCTTTTAGGTGCATTACCTTGTCAAAAGATACCAAAGCTATTATTGTCTTTGCTATCAGGCTTTTGTTTCCTCCTTTACCATCTCCAATACTTGCTATCTCTTTAATGAATGGCAGCCAGTTTGCTTTTTCAATTTCTACCCAATTCAGCACTGCTATTTGTCCCTTTAAACCTTCATATATAAACTTCCCCAATCTGACAAATTGTATTTTTTTATGTATTCTTTTAATGCCTGCTCACAGGTCATAACTTTCCCTTGACTGATTAATTGGTGTCAATATTTAGTTTTAATTTTATTTTAGGCCCAACTCCAGCCTTCTGCTGTACATCTCTATCTTTGCTGTTTCCCCTGTAGGAAGGATATTTTATTTATTTATTTATTTATTTATTTTTGTTAGTAAATGATTTCACAAATTCATTCTGCTAATGTTTACTTTCTCTCCCCCATATTAAGCTTTGTAACTCAGCAACTTTCATCTTTGGATAAATTATCATTATTATTTCTTTCCATCCGAACACATATGCTAAGTTTTGGCATCCCCATACTGTGATAACATTACAACCCTTATGTATCATTTGAGGCCTGGTGCATCTAAGACATCCATCTCCTTTGAGAGTGATATTTTGTCACAGGCCACCCTTGTGTCACCAATCTCTCTATTCTTTTTCTGTCTTTATCATCTATTGGCCACCAAAAGGCCTAGATATAGTATAGCATTGTGTTGTAGCACATGCTAGTGTATCACCTGAACACTTAGATCTAATTGCAGATTCAGATTATTCTACTGCTGGATGGAGCTGTGTATATTTTGCATTATTGTATGCAAAGTCAATTTCCACACCTCGTGTGCATCTCTGTTTATTCAGACCTCAAATTATCTTATTTCCCTATTTGGGTCTATATTACAAACTTGAATGATTAAAATGTTGAGTCATACAATGCTGACACAGTTTTGCCAATCTCACACTTAACTGAAATGTTAAAACACTGAAATTCACATAATCAAAAAATTATAGTTGGCCAACACTGCCTCCTTGGTTTCGTAGTGAATATATACACACAACAAAGTGATATGTAAACGTACATCTGTAACTCATTATATAGATAACATTACTACTCTAATTAGTGAAATAACCTTAAAGTGTTAACAAAAAGTGGCAAACAAAATTAAACAAAATAAAGTCTAGTGAATGGTGCATGTAGCACATACTGTCACAGCAACTAGATTTTTAACAGCATAGCAACTGCTCTTAGAAAATCTTGCTGATTGTATTCAGATTTGATATCTAACAGGATTTGCAATCAGTGTTGTCTCTCCAGCATTTTCCTTTTCTTTGGAGAAGGGGGACATCCAGAAAGTAACTGTAGCCTAGCTTCATTCACTGTATTTTGCTCCCTAACACAGAGAAAACTGACGGAATATCACAAATACGTCTGCCTAACAAATAGCGAATCCATCTGTGCCAGCCTTCAACATGGTTTTGAGTTTGTGGCAATGACAAATTATTTAAAGCAGATACACTCCAAAAATGAACTTGGGAAAATAGGAGGATAAATGTGTCTGCTATTTATGTGCCTGTCCAACACATACACATCAGCAAAGTAAGATATCAAATCTTTCCCAGCAGCAGGAAATACATTTGATAATTCTGTAAATGCAGTAACCACCTCTTCCTAAATTAGGAAAGACAAAGCTATTAACTTCTTAACTGACAGTTGAAAAGAAACTGATTTTCCATATAATAATGTAGCCAAACCTAAAGCCTGGACTTTATGCCTTACAGTTTGTGCAAAATGGAGTATACACCCTTTATATGTAACTGCAGAAAAATTGCCCTTCATGCTCTTAATGGCTGCCATTTCAAAGTCACATAGTATAAATTTCACAGAAACATGCAGATCTGCAGACGACAAGAGGTCAAACAGACATTCCCACATAAAGCTGTATGACTTAAATGACTTTAGTCATAAGGCAGGAAACTAACAGTAGACACTTTCTATTATCTCCTACTGACACCAACCCATGTATACTATAAAGCTGCCGACAAAGACATCCCTTTGTTAGAAATACACCATCCATGAACCATGTCTCAGATTTAAACAAATCCTGCAGATTTTCTAATGCAGAAAACATAAGAACATGTATGCTATTATGAATGTCTACCATTCGTTTTTGTACAAATGCACCATCCTTTAAAGTGTAACTATTAGCACTAATGCTACTCATTGGGGTGGAAGCAGGAGTATAATTTATCAACTTTTTATGTCTTACTCTATTAACTTGCTACAGCATTGAGCATCTAGTGGGTAAGCATAATGTACTTTCCATTGAAGTACTAGCTATAACATCATCTCCCACTAATGCTGGAGTGTCTGTAGAAATGCAAACAGTCTCTTTCAAATTGTGGAATGCAACAAATCTCTCAACTTCAGCTGCATCAGATGGGTGATGGTGAGGCGCAGATTTTATTAGCAATTCACCATTCACTTGCTTAATAGTGACTGCTCTCCCTTTGCATTTTTCATTTTGCTTTAATCTACAGCACCAATACCATCTATCGTTTAACTTTTCTCCAAATTAAATAGATATCCATCTATATGCAGCATTTCTCTAGTCTTTTGTGACATAACCATCTGATAATATTCACCAACGATACCAGGAGAAAACAATGGTATGTTAGCCATTTCACACTGTGGCAGTATGTGTAATGCACACTTAGTCTTTTCAATACCTGCCGTTCATACTTTAATTATGCCCTTTTTAACTACAAAAACATTTCACTACTATTATTTAGTTTGTGTAAAGAAACTAAATTAAACTTCACTTTGTAAGTTATTTCAACATACTTTCAAATTCAGTGTTTATGAAATGCATTTAATGTATTTTATTGGTGAATTACTTATTAGTAAAAGATAAATTGTGTGATGTAAGGCACTCACTGTCATAAGATGGCCATCTATGGCACTTCCAGATTTACCCTGTAGATGTTTAGAGGTTTCGCTTATTAGTGATTATGAACAATATGTGTCAATCACCTTGTACTAAACATTCTAATAGTTTGAGTTGGTAATATAGACCTCCTCTATTTGACCATATTCCTGGGTAGTGGATCTTTAGAGATGATATATTTGGTATATTGATATCTAGAGCCAGGGTCTTGTTTTTATTTACTTTCTATCCTTAAATTTGGTTATACACTTCCAGTATCTCCCAGAGTTTAGCGAGATCTTCCTCTGGTCTTATAATTGATAATAACATGTCATCTGCATACTTAGATCATTAGATCTAGGGTGACCTTTTTTAATCCCTGTAAAGATGATGTCCTGATAAGTTCTGCTAATGGTTTTAGTTATAGTGCAAACAGGACTGGAGACAGTGGGTACCCTTGTCTTTGCTTCTCGAGATTGTAAACTTTTCCATTAGCCTGGCACCAACCTTAACATTGGTACAGGAATTCTGATGCATCATCCTGAGATATTTAATCCAATTCCATTGGATGTTCATCCCTTCCAACCCACTAAATATGAATCCCCACTCAAGCTAATCAAATGCCATTTCATGTCTAGACAAATGCCGACCAGTCACGAGTGGAGTCCCACAGGGTTCAGTCCTTGGTCCTCTCCTGTTTGGTATCTGCTTCTCTGAAGTGCAGGCCAACACAAAGGGACTATGGCTGACAAAGCTCACCGATGATTGCAAGTTGGGAGCTATTATTAACTCCCCAAGTGATGTTGACATCCTACAGAAAGGCCTCACTGAGACCAATAACTGGTGTCAGAACCATGGCCTTAAGCTCAATACCAAAAAAATGTGTCGTCATCATCTTTGGGAAAAACCTATTTCCCATGAATTACCACATTGATGGTAGTCCACTTAATACAGAAGGTGTTATAAGAGATCTGGGAACACAGGTTGACAGCAACCTCTCTTTTGACCACCACATTGTCACTGTGGTCAGAATGTCCTTCTATGTGGCACATCTCATTACTAAGGGTATTGCATCCAGGAAAAAAGAGATCATTGTCTCCCTCTACTCTTCCCTCATTAGGTCAGTCATTGAGTACAATGCCCCATTTGGCATGTACCTCACTAAATATCTGCAACAACTGGAGAGGCCACAAAAGTACATCACAAAGAGGTTCCTAGGTCTTAAACATTTGTCCTATATTGGCAGACTCAAAAAAACTCCAACTATTCCCTGTCTCATATCACCTAGTTAGAGGTGATCTCTGCTTGACTTTCAAAGCCATGTCTGACCCAGCACTGTTAGAAATGCTCCATCTAAAGAAATCCCAATCTCTCTGCACCACATGCTCCAGATACCTCAACCTCATTACCACTATTAACAGAACATGCTGGAGTGACAGGTTCATAACCCAGAGACTGCCTATGCTATGGAATAGACTTCCCATACAAGTCAAGCAGAGCACCTCACTGGCTCTCTTTAAGAGAAATCTTGATGAGTGGTTGGGAAATAGAAAATTCACCTCAGGGATCACTCCAGTGGCTTTACTCGACAGAGGCACTGGGAACTAAGGTCGGGTAGCACGATGCCAGGGTAATCCTATGGGCTAGGCTTGTAAATGCTCCAGGGCCATTAACCTAGTACACACCTATGAACTGATGAATCTATAGGTAGGGATAATTTCTAACCATTTACCTTTTGTATCATCATCAATATACATATCAGATTGCCTGATATCATCCTACATCACACAAAGCCCATCCAATCTAGTGAAATAAGCTTAGGTGCTAATTTACTTAGTTTGAGAGCCATTATATTCATAAACAATGTATAGTCATGGTTTAAGATTAAAATGGGTTGGGAGGAGGAGGATGCTAGTTTAGGACTGCTTCCCTTCTTTATTTATGAGGAAGATCACTGCTCTTTTCCACATACCCAGTATGTTTTATATGTTACAATGACATGAAATAATTCAGCTACATTATAATCTTATATTCTTCCACTAAGTACCAAAACTCTATCCATCAGAGCCAGGTGATTTCCCAGATGACCGGTTGTCTAGTGCAGACTTTATCTCCTCATCAGTGATTCCTAGTAATAGACAATATGGTTCTTATTCTGTTAGTATAGGTAGATTTAGTTGCCTTTGTAGTATCTGATCTCATTCTTACCCATTTCACTCTGGTAGAAATTTGCATAGTATAGCTTTAGTTCCTGTTGCATTTCTATGCAATGGATTAGCATCTTCCCTAGTGAGCTCTCCATTAGAGCACATATCATTCTGCTGTGAGTTTGTTGCCAGAGTCACATCACAAGGGCTCATATTCATTTGGGAGAATTGGTAAAATAAATTATAGATTCACACTTAATCAATATTCTGCTGTCATCTTACTATAGCAGTTTCTGTTTAATGTCTCAATCTAACCTGATCTACTTTTGTTATGTTACTTCTCTCCACTTGTACCTCTCTGATAACCCTAAATGCACTCCTGAATCTGAACTCTTTCCCCTGACAGTTTTCACCTACTCTTCAGTTTGAATTATTCTGACTGCATCCTGCTTCATCCTCTCCCATCCTTTCATAGTAATTTCTTCTTGTTGCCGTTTTTGGTACAACAGTATTTCTAATATCATCCTTTTAAATCTGCCTTGTATCAGTTTATAGAAGTGGACTCTCCACTGTCTACAACTCTTATAGCTGGCTTCCCCTCTTATGTTAGGTTATAATTGCGCATGAGCTGAAAATAATAAAGACCATACTTCTAGCAAGGTCGCTAGCTCCATATCCTCTTTTGTGATCTATCTTCTTTCTATGAGGAATCAAACCTTATGTCTATTTAAAAAAAAAGGTGCATCCCGTGTCCCTCTGTCCCTGTTTTTGAATTCCCAAAAATATTTTAATCCTATTTGAGGTAGTAAGGTATTTTTATATATTTCCACCTCTGTTGGGTTCTTCTGCATATAACCAACTTAGTCATCCTCTGAACCATCAATTTGCTCTTACTCACCTGGCATTATCAGTGTTCCATTGTAAAATCTAAGGATTTATGTTATCATACTCCTCACTTCCTTCCAATCTGTTTGAGGCGAATGTAGGTCCCACAAATGAATGAATGTCCATATATACAGCCTTTAACCCCTGAAAATATATCCTTGGCATTTTCCAACTTCCCAGCTATTTGGATTGGAAATTCATTCTTCAATAACACTCCTAGTCTTCTTGTTGCCCGTGTAAATACTGAGTCTAATAATACATTAAATCTTTTTTTATTTAACTGTTGGTGTTCTTCACAGGTTAAATGGGTTTCTAGTATTAGATCAGTCCATTCTCTTTTTAACGTAGTTCTTTCTGACTTAATGGTGTTATTTAATCTAGTAATATTCCATCTTATCAAAGGTATTTCATTTATTCCCCCTTGCTTTGTTCTCCTTTTCTGATGGAGTGGGGATAACTTCTTTATTATTACCTACAAACACTAGTAAATGCAAATATGCTTGACTTCTCCTTATTTTGACCATTTCTGCTCCCTTGTTTGAACCCACAGCTTAATTTGTGGTCTTGAAACACCAAGCCAAACTCAATGCAATTGTACAGGCATTTAAATTAAAAAGAAAAAAAATCACACTGCACTGCAGTAATCATGGGAACGTACACTTTACTTTGTGGTCTTACCATCATGATCATATTTAACACATTCCACCATTCTCTAAGTCACTGATTCTGTCTCACAATCCCTTTCTTCCCAAATTGTTGCTATCACATAGCTGTCACAAAAATAAAAATATTAAAGAAAATAGCACTAACATTATGTAAAGTTTTATGTGAGTCTCTGCAAAGATGTGGCAAAATCTGGCCAAAATAGACACAAATAGTCTAGCTCTCAACAGTCTTTCTGCATGACCATTTGTTGCAATCATATTTTCACTAATTGCCCCCTCACCAACTGTAACCAACTTTATTATAGAAAAGTTAGTTAGTTGCCCCGACTTAACAACTTCTCAATTTATGAAGATGCCAAGTAGCGGCCATTTAAATATTGTCAACAAAAGCTCCCCTTGTCTGCTTTTCCTATCTTAATATAGTTTACTGACAATTAGCATTTTCTCACAGATGTCCATCACCACATCTTACCATCTGAAACCGCAGGCAACCACTACCTTACGGTTCCTCTTTCAGCTTGTAGTTCCCTGTGCTATCGCTGGATTATCTCCAATCTTTTCTTGAGTTCCTGGAACTTCTTTAATAATGGTAATAAGCTTCCCGTGCACAATGTGGTTGCCCCATCATCTCTCTGGAGTCCAGTCACTGGCTGTTCCTATAGTGAAGAATGTACAGAACTGGTTTCTGTGGCTGCCTCCTGTTGTTTCCTTTCATTGAGCCACTACAGGGATACCTTCTGACCTATCATGAATTTG